>NC_051177.1:121081427-121271427 GCF_013339695.2 Rhipicephalus sanguineus | reverse complement strand
AACGTCAGCGACAGGGACACCGTAACATCGCCGAGGGGTATACACACGCACACGTCCGGTGAGCTAGCACTTCTGACGCCACGCGTTGCGGAGGACAGAGGCGGCCCACATATACGCTGTCGCTCGTGTGTGTAGTATAGGAGACGGTTGCTGTTTCCGGGTGTTCTTTCGTCTTATCGTTCTTGTTCTGATCTCTTTTTAGTACAGTTTTGGGTACGAAAGACGAATGAAATAGGTAAACTCGGCCACTGCAGTGGCATGCAGGATTGCGGCGGTCGACGTGTTTTGATTTGAAGCGGAATACGCGGAAGATACACATATATATAAAAAAAACTGGAGTGGGAAATGACGGGGTTAAATAATCCCCGCAGCAATAGTTCGCAGGGCCTGCATGGCTTCTTCTGCATAGCTCCTTTCTTTCTTTCTTTCCTTTCTTTCTTTCTTTCTTTCTTTCTTTTTTCTTCTTTCTTTCTTCTTTCTTTCTTTCTTTCTTCTTTCTTTCTTTCTTTCTTTCTTTCCTTTCTTTCTTTCTTTCTTTCTTTCTTTCTTTCTCGTGACCGTGACCACTACAGTGCGTCGAGGACAACGACGATGCCGATGATGATGAGGTCGCCTGCCGCACGTTTTTGGACTTTGCAGCGTATACACACGTTGGGGAAGTCGGAGGCGCGTCATGATGCGGCGGTCCTTTCGTCTATGTCTCTTTCTTTTATTTTCCTTCCGTTTTACCTGTTCGCGTATTCTCTCACAGACAGACATTCGTGGGTTTGGCTCGACCAACAAAGGCCGCCAGCCGTGTGTGCGAGAAACCGTCGTGTAGGTATCCGAAGATCGTTTCCGATGCTGCGGGATTCGAAAAAAACCGCTGAGGCGTTTCCGAAACACGCCCGCGAAATGGTTTTTCTGGCTCCCTATCCCCCCCCCCCCCCCCGACACGCACACACACGCACACAACAACGTGACCAACCGAAACCCAGATTGGCTGTATAGTTATATGTATACAATACATGAGACATTTGTAGCGCATGACATGTGAACCGTAATTTGTTATAGCTTTGCTGACTCTTCTGACAGCACAAAGCGCATCACTCTGCTCAGGAACATCTGCTTGCGGATACCTGCATCTGGAAGTGACATAATGAGGTTACATTGTACCTCGTCTCAGGGATGACTTTTTTTCTTCTTAAAGCGTATATATGCCGATGATCGTTGTCTATATACACCACTACGAGTTTTGTAAAATCTAACACGGGGGACAATGTCGCTTCTTTTCTCAAGCCTGCCACTGAACCCTGCATGCCTTGCGCTAAGCACGACATGCATATATACTTATGCTGCATATACTTCATGGCCTATTATATCTATGATGTGTTTAATCTTGTCGCTCCAGCCGTTTCCTCGTCATATCACAGACGTTGTTGTTTTGCTTGCTGTCCATTTCTGTCCCTATAACGTACATACCACAATTTCTGTACACACGCATTACGTGTGTGCCACCAAAGCGAAGCTTTCTTTCTTCTCTATATACTGCAGATCGCGTATCTACGAGTCACGCTTGCTCTTAAATCATAGCAGCTATCTCATATACATATATGCTACTCCCCACATAGCACACATCGTTCTTTTGCTGCATCGCCCCTTGGATATCCTCGACTTCTCTCCAAGCTCTGTGGTGTTTGCGTCTTTCATAAGTCCTGACAGAACGTGGTCATTGTACGTTGTTCTATAATTCTTGGCGAGCTGCTGCTGATATCGAACGGCATGTTAGTCAAACGCTCGCAACTATCTCCCGCCGATCTCTCTTTCGTGTCGAGTGTATACAGATTGACCGAAATACGGTATAAAGAATACAGCAAAAGATAACGTTCGCATTGAAATAGATCTCTCGCTGACGTCAAGCGTATTACGTTACCAGTGTCTTCACTACAACTTGCGCCACTCGCTAAACGATCGTCGTCTACGTATTTCGTAACGAAAACGAATCGAGACCGTTTTTTTCTTTCTATGAACGACGCAATGTACCGCTATACTGAAACTTGCGTAAAAACCAGAAATATATATAATAAAGTGCAAAAAAAAAAAAAAAAGAAACGACTCGAAGAAGTCGTGCATGTGCCGTCTTTCGCCTTTTCATCGACTAGAGGGCAAACAGTCGTCGTCGCTGCCTTTCGCAGCGAGAGGAGCCGAGTTTATCTCCGCGCGCGACTCAGCGTCCCTCCCATGATCGCTTCTTGCACGTTCTTGTAACGTTTCTTTCGTTCTTTACAATCCGGTGCGGAAGGACAAAGCCGTTGCCGCAAGAGCGTTTTAATCGAACCCGACCCGTGCCTCCCCTTCCTCACTCGCTCTTCGCTCAACCGGCTGCCACAGCCGCGGCTGCCACCTCGTTCTTTTCTTCCCACGCCCCTCCGCGCCGTGCCACGGTTTGTTATCTTTCTCTATATTTTCTCTTCGTTCTGTCTTTTCCTTCTTTTCTTTCTTTCGATATCCTACTTGCTCGCTCGAAGTAGTCCTCGCAGTCCGCTTTTGTTTCGCCTCCTCCTCCTCCTCTCTCTGCCCTTTCTGTGCAGAACTGACGGAGGAGAGGACCTTCTGTACCGAGTCGGAACAGACAATGCCCGCCTGATGACATCTTCGTTCTCATTGCGCCGTCTCGGTGTTTCCCCCACTCCCTTTATCGTACGTCTTCGTCCTGTCTTGTCCATACTCGCTATACATTTCTCTTCCCTTCGCGAGCCGTCACATTGCTGCTTGCTTGCTCTCTTGCCCTCGTCGAATCGGCTCTGTTCCCGAGTCGAGTTGGCAGATTCCTTCTCATTCGCCGCTTTGCTCGCTCGCCTGCTCTCTCCCCCTTTTTTCTCGCTCCCTGCCTACTCAATCTTCTTCGGCGCTGATCACTTTCTTTTTTCATCGACTGCGCGCTCCGCCTTTCAAGGCCAATCGTCGCTCCTTCATGGTGCGCGGCTTTGGCGCTTAGCTGAAGCCGCTCGACGCGGCTTTGGGAAGGCTTTCTGTCCCCTTCCTGCGTGTATACTCCGCCTCAGCGACATCGTGTAGTGCGGCGAAAGTTGCAGCAGGTTAAAGCAAACTAATAAACTGCGGTGTTTTACGTACCGAAACCACGATAACGTTACGGGGCATGCCGCGTTTGGTGACTTCCAGTATTAATTATGACCGCTGCCCTTCGACTTACGACTAAGCCTAAGACCGCGCGCGGTTCTTGCATTCCGTACCGTATTGAATAGGCGGCACTTGTAAGAGCACCTGCATATAGGCTTTTTTCGTGATCTATTTGTGTGTACATGACACGTTCCGGCGGAGGTTCCATGCAGTGCTCACTCTGTTTCCTCGCCGTAACGACGAAACACAATATACGACGCTCTTCTCGAAAAAGACAAGGTAACCACCACACGGACCTGCGGATGCGACGGCCGCGTGGTTGTGGGGTTCGGATTTCCCGTCACGGGCCGAGAAGTCGTTGGGCGGCACTCTGTCGGACTTCGCACCACAGGAGGAAACAGGGGGGGGGGGGGGGAGGGGGTTACCTTCGCCGGAGGAGGATCGCTATGGGGGGGCAGGGTATAGTGCGAAAAGCCCCTCCGGCGTTCACGCAAACGGCGTTCACACATCACGTCCTAGGGGTGTCATACGTACCGCCATATCCTTCCTTTTTTCGCTCCGCGGGACGTGGACTCCGGAGTCTCTACGGTGCCCGCTGCGCAGAGTCTAGAATTTCACGCCTGCCAGTCGTAAATTTTTCTCTCCTCCTTCCTTCCTCGCAGCGTGCGTGCGCTAATCCGGCGCCCGAGCTGCGAAATGCTAGAGCCGCGCGGATTCCGAGCCGGTAGCGGGCGTCATCCCGGTCACAACGCTAACACCGTGCTTGGCTTCCGTCTTTGAGAAAGACGAAAGGAAAGAAGAAGAAAGAAAGAAAGAAAGAAAAGAAAGAAGAAGAAGAAAGAAAGAAAGTACGCTCCTCTGTTGAAGCATGCCGCCCCCGCTTGGCTGTCCTCACACCGATCCACATCCACCCTCCCCCGTTTCTTCTGTCCCTCTCTTCTACGCCGAATAGGAGCGGAAGAATCCCAGTATTCCTCGGCCACAGTGGAAAACAAAAGAATAAGCATTTTATCTGCAATAACAAATGCAACAAAGATCTTCTATAGGACAAAAGGAAAGAAGAATAAGAAGGCACGTGGCATCAAGCATGTAGGCTATTGCGCAATAAGGAGGAGGAGGAGGAGGAGGCACGGCGTATTTGCTGGCGGCGTCCCCGCCGTGCTGAGGAAGTCGCGTCCTAGCTCCTTCGCTTCCCAAACGTTTTCCCAATTTCTTCCTCCGCATCTTTCCGAACCACTATTTCGTCTTGTCTCGGCTATTGACGACGTGCCAAGCCGACCTCCGGTCGGTCAAGCGAGAAAGCCGCGCGCGACCCGATCGCTTCAACCGAATCCCGAAGGAAGGCAATTTAGTTGAACCCCCGCATCTCCCCTGGTTTGTGACTTCTTGACGAAAGAAACCGAAGACTGGGGGGGTGGCGGGATAAAAGGGCGCAATCGCCGAGTCACCGCCTCTGCGGGATATACGTGCGCATAGCTTGCAGGGCGCTTGTCATTCTTGTTGAAAGAGCTCGATTTCCTTTCTTAAGAAGGGGGTCGAGTGCTTTGTTTTGACATGCCGCGTCCGTCATAATAGGACTCGGAAGCAGAAGAAACAAAGCGAAAGAAAAAGAAGAAGCAGAGGCTTGGGAGACGAAGGAGCGAAACGAAACGCATACACCCGAAAAGTGGGCAACAGAGCAACAGTCACGTGGCAAGCTTGTGTATATGTGTATAGTCGGGTACAACTTTAGAAAAAAGGAGAGGCCCCGCCCATATGACCGAAGCGCGGCAGCCGATTGCCTCCGCGGCAAAGAAATAGTCCCGCTTCTTCTCCTTGAGCGGAGGCACCGGCCGTCCGGCTCGTGACGTCAGTCTAGAGCGCGCGCCCATTGGTGGAAGCGCGTGTGCATCCGCCTTTGAGGTGTAAATGCCGCTTGTGTAACTCCCTGGTCACGCGAATGTCGGCACTGGCGGTACCGGAGCTGGGGTCCGCGTCTATTCTATACATGCACAAATGTTCCAAAAGCCGGGAGAGTTCATGATTAAAAATATATGCTCCGACTTAACACAACAAAATATAACAAAGACTATACACAGACGTTTCGCCACCTATGCGGGTGGCATCTTCAGTATGAACTGTATACGTGTATACATGCGAGCAAGGCGAGCGCCTTCTTTCATTTCTTTCGTTTCCTCCGGATACCTCGGCGGCAGGGCACCCACCCGGTCTCTCACTCTCTCCTCTTCCTGTTGTCACTCAACACGCCAGAAATGACGCGGATCTATTACACGTGTTTTCGGGCGATCTCTCTCTCACTCGCTGTTCTGTTCGACTTCTCTTTCTTCCTTTGTAGACGCGAGCCTTTTTCGCGCGCGCTTGTTTGTGATCCCCGTATACGTGTGATATAGCGCATGACTCGAAAAAGAATGGCGGGCCGGTGACGCTGAGGATAATAGAAATCCATGCAATCTTTCACGTGCTCGTGTACGCACGTATACATACAAGCGGGCGAAATCACGTTTGCCTGACCACCATGCACGACAGACGGCGAAGGAAGACAATGAGCGAGTGCGCGGAAGTTGAACGCGATCTTTCATCGCGTTGATAGCTGTGGATGTAGGCTAGGCATGCCGTATATTGCGCTCAATGCAAGCAACTGCATCAGCGGTCTGGCGCCGGCGTAAACTATATATATCAGAGTGCTCCGTTTAGGTCTGTCATTACAGACTGCGGAACCCCGTGGGCGGTAAGGTATATGCGTGGTGGTCGTATAGATTAGATGCATCATCGCGCGTGCTAAGCGAGGACGATATATAGGTAAGCTCAGCACGAATTTATTCATACGCTTACGAACGTACCTTTCGATCAATACCAAATTAAACGGCTTAGGTGCTTTATCCCGAAGCGTGCGTATATTCAAACCGTTCAGTCATGCACTGTTGACGCGTCGCAAAAGATGGGTGTTCGCATAGGTATAGCTCGTGCTGGTTGGAAAACTTATTGAGCTTGTTGAAAGCCTGATGGAAACGTTGTTGGGTGCCTTACAGGGCATGCCATAAAAAAAGTTTCTACCAGGTTTGCTTTATATACACATAACTCCTTGATATCTTCCCGTTTCGTACGATTTGCTGATCCCAACGTTCGCGATCTTGTTATCAAACGAAACTACGTGATGTTTTAGTGAATTCGGATTGTACGTTTTCCCATATATATATATATATATATATGTTTCTTCCCGCGTTCTTTTTTCTTTCTTTCCTTTTTTTTTTGTCAGAAACGTATGAACGAGGTTCTGATGTAGGTTGGGACTGTTTTTAAGCGTGTATGTCTTGCGTATCACTCTTCAAAAACTTTGCTCGCTTACAAACCTTTATAAATGAATAGAACAAAAAGTTTAGCTCTCCCTGCTGGCTGTACACAAGGTTCAATTTTAAGTGGGGCAAACATCTGACGGGTCATCATCGTGTAGCACAGTGTCACTGACTCCGCAGACACCGCCCGTCGTGCGACACACACATTCGTTCGAGCTTCCATATATAGTTTGGAAACTGCCAAACCGAAACAATCAAGCGACCAATGCAATTACAACGTCCGATCCTCTGTGCATGTCGCGGTCATGTGGGCCTCTTCAACTTCACGTATACGTATACAGACACAACGCAGCAGGCATCGTCACTTGTTGCGCCTGTCTCGGACGTTGTTTGTGTCACGAAGCTCACACGCACGCACACACGCACGCACACACACACACACGCGCGACCACCGCTCGTGCAACATGTAGACGAAGGCAGCAGCAACAATCCTCGATGCGATCGCGAATTCGTCGGGCCCCATACATGCAAAGCGGCCGTGCGCCGTCTTCTTCGCGGTCCGGTGCTCATCATCGTGTGCATATAACATGCACGCTGATGCTTCTGCGGCTACGTATCGCGCAATCTGTCTGTCGCACCGGCGGCGGCCCTATTACATCGGCCCGCGCGCGCGCAGGACCCACCGCTGCGTTCACGGATCGCCACGGGATGCCTCTACGCGCATCGAGATCGTCTTTTGCATGTTCCTTCCCCTCTCCCTCTCTTTACTAGCGTGTTCGCTTTCGTTTGTACACGAGGTAGCAGCAGCAGAGTCAACGACTCCTGCCGACGTATACTTTATATATGTAGTGCATATATATAAAGCGCACGTGCATCGGGATGATGGTTCGCATCCTGCCGTGCCTTACGTGCCCCTATCTCGCGGGGGCGGGGCAAACATGTTTCCGGCCTAAGGTTTCAGTATATGCTATACTGTAGGAGTGCGGTTGCGCGCGACTGTGTATCGCCACTCGACAAACAAAAAGATTGCTTCCTTTGCGCGGAAAGCGACTCCGGCACGAACACCCCCTATAGTAGCATCTCGAGCGTTGCGCAAGAGACGCGGGGTAATTGCACTGTGTATATCCTGCAGCATGGCGTGCCGTGACGTACCGGTTATGAAATCATGCTGGACTATGCGTGCGTTCGGTCGTTTCATCATGTCTGCGATTTTCGAACAAATGCTTCGGCACCCACTCTCTCCAACCCCGAAAGCTACGGAGGGCACAACCACAGAACGCGCGATCCTTGTTTGTTTACATATACGACGACACTCGGTTGGGTGGCCTTCATTTGAATTCCACGCAAATGTGTCTCTCGCGACGGAACCTCAAGGCGCGCAGCTGGGCCCGCTGTATAGACATAAACAATTAAGCGTAACTCAGGTATTTCAGCTGGCGCATACTGCTCGCACCACGTGCTCGCTTGATTTGTTATACTTAAGGCATGTCTTGCTTTGAGCGTGTGTATACTATATATGCATATACGAATATCTGCAGCCAGACACGCATGGGGCAGAAAAGCGTGCGCGTCCGCGCGATTTCGTGTATCTCCCGCGGTATGTCGCGGCTGCTATAGCTGCTCACCGGCACGGTGTATATACGCCTCTTTCATTAGTCACCAGTGGGCGGAGTTAATGGGAGTCGCGATGCCGTGTCTGCGCACGCGTCAAGCGAAAGGAAGGCCCTGACGTGTATCGCGTGCGAGCTCCGTGTGGGGTCTGTCCGTCCATGAGGCACCAGCCCCCTGTATTTCGCCCCCCCCCCCCCCCCCCCCGCCCTTTCCATTCCTCCGTCTTTGCTTAGGAGCGAGCGAGGTGCACTGGTCAACCAAATGTATACGTATATTGCTGCCGTCTTAACAGAAGCAGGGGACGCCGCGCAAACGCGAAGTGCGTGCCTTGTAACATTAACCAGACCTATACGTGCATGCATCTTGTCTTCTCCCTCTGTAAGCAGCGCACCGTGTCATTGAAACTTGCCCTCCGTGATGCATATGCGGGTGTACCGGCTCCGCGTGATGTACCGGGCGACTCGAATCCAGATGCTCCTGTCTGCATGTTATACGCTTTGCAGCATGCGTGTCTCGAGGACTCATTATTGCTTTCGCCATGTCCATGGACGCGTGCTTTTATGTTCGCGTCATTACAGGGGCTCAACTTGGTGGTGGTCCGACCGGCTGGTCCATGCATTGTCCTTCGGCTTTGTCGCTCATTTGTCTGCGTGTATGTTCACCTCGTCTCTGCTTTTATAATGAGGGAGTGTGCCGCAGTTGGCAGAGGAGGGGGGGGGGGTGCACGGCTTTTATAGAAGCGCAGCGACCGCTATTGATGAACGCTGCTGTACGCTCGGAGGATACAATAAAACGCGTGCACGCAACAAAGCACGCGTTTTCTTTCTCTTTTTTTTTTTCTTCAGACATGCGGACATACGGTTGCGGGACACGAGTGCTGTGTCGCTGTTGAACGACCTGCGTGCGTCGGTGGATGTCGCATATGGCTAAAAAAAGGCCCGAGGTCAGAACGGCTGTATAACGACGTTCTGCCAAGGACTCGAAGTTCGCTGCGCATGTGTTGAGAGTTACGCGGGCTTCCGTGCTATTTTGACGGAAGTGGTTAGGTAGCTATTTTAGGTAGCATACGTCAGCGTAGCTATATATGGTCTCGCCATCCTCATTACTACGGCAAACTATTATAGCGCGCTCTTAAGTGAAAGGAAAAGGGTTAACGACTGCTGTGTTTAAATGAAGCCGTGCTTGGTTTTACTGAGTCTGCATCTAGGGGACAAGTAAATATCGAGTCGCTTGCGTTGTTTCACCCTCATAAACAATGAAGCCACTGTTTTACTTCCGGTGCACGCGCCAGTAAGGTCTCATCAAGACGCATGTTTCTGTGCGTCGCATAGAATGCCGCAGTCGGGACTTGGAAGAGGATGTGTGGACAAACTTCGCGTTTGTTATCAAAGAGGCGCAATGTATGCGACAGGAGCACGCAGTTTACGTTGACGTTTTGTTTCTTTTATCCGTCGTTATACCCTTTTGAACCAATAATATCTGCCCAGCAGCTCTTGAATACTTGGCCGAACGTATACGCTAATCCTGCCGTTAGGGAAACATTCACGCCGTCGCAGTCTGCCGATATGTTCTTCCTGGACAGAACGCGAAGGCAGAGCCGCGTCGCATCTTCGTGACGTCACTATCTTGCGCTATATACGGCCGTCTTCTTCGACCCTGCTTTCGGCATCATCGTCACATGAAGACGTCACAGCCGCGCACTGTGGCGCGCGGGACATATTGGGCATATCCTATTCCCTGCCGCCGGATCACTACTGGCGTATTCCTTTGTGAAACGAAGCGAACGGAAAACCGACCCCGCGGAGAAACGGCGCTGCGGCATGTCATGCAGGAGGATACATATCCGAAGATATTGGCCAAGCGAGCAGGTATTTATGCACATGTACTGGCACAAAGAAAGAAAAATGCTGGGGGCATCCTTAGGAGGGCGAGCCTGGAGGCCGGCTTCCCAAAGAGCAGTATACATTCCTCCCCTGCCGCGGCGCTGGACAGCTCCGTGAAGCATGACCGCTCGCGTTGCATGCGCTGGTGCCGTACAGTGTAGGTGCGCGCGGCATGCCGAGTGTAGCGTGGCGTCGGCTGTTGCGCAACCGACAGCTGCGGGTTGTGCCTCCTCCGAGGAGCTCTCCGCGGCCGGCGTGGAAACCGGTGTGTGCCATCCTCGGCCCCTGCGCTTGTGCGGTGCTATATGAGCGGCTCCCTCGTCTTCTCTCTGTTGTAGGCTGGTTCTTTTCTGCATAGCCGTAAGAACCAGTCCTCCTTGCTTCCTCCTTTCCTAGGCACACACGCGCACGTTCCCTCCCACTCCCCGCAGCCCGCAGCGTCAGCAACGCCATCTTCGTTCCAATCCAATGCTCCATGTTAGGAAGAAAATGAGGAACCCCTCACTTTCTATAAAAAGAGGGAGAGAGAGTATAGCAAATGGAGAGAGGGAGAGGGAAAGCAAGGACTGGGTACGCATAGAAGGAGGCACTAGGTCTATGACGATCGCTGTTTCTTCTACGTGGTAACTAGATTAACCGAGATTCTGCAACACGCAGTCTGTTGGCATGGCGAATGGGTATACAGATACCATTGAGGCCAGTGGGGCTATGCAAAAGCTGCATTTACCGCAGCCCATATGCGAGGAGCTGGACTCGTTCCGCCGTCGCCTATCTACGACGTGTACGCCATGCATGTAACGGGGGGAAAATAATAGAAGAAAGCGAAATCGCGCTTCTCGTGCTACTTATATAACCAGAAACTAGCGCTTATCTAACAACATTTCGATATACTTCTCCTAGGGGTGTTCGTGCCGCTGTATCACTTGCGTCGAACTAATCGAATTACGAGTGACCAGCAGGTTTTTCTCCCGTGTCCGTGGTCTCTGGTATATGTGCATGGGAGCACTTTTGCGAGCAGGGTGTCTGCACGACGACACGTTGTATAGATACATGTGTGTATATCTGTGCATGTGAAACGCGCTGTATGTAGATAACCGCTTCGACGACGCTTCGCCCCGGGGCAGTGCGATGCGCGCTCCCCCTATCGAGAGAGCGAAAGAGCGCAATTATGGGAAGTGCCGAATCCGGAACTGCATTTTACCGCGGTACCGGACGCAGATGGGCGGGGTACTACTATATACTCTCCGTGCATTCACGCGTGTTTCGTGCGTGCACACACATGGCTTTGTACTTTCGCTTCGAGACATGCGATAGGCGAGAGTAAAAGAGAGAGAGAGAGAGAGCTATAAGGCATGTCGTTTTTCGCCTCGTGCAGTATACACGCTACGCGCACGCACGAATCGGCGAGCGAGCGCGCGCGGCAATAATAATCGAGCCATGCAGCCATGCGGCAGGATGCGCCGCTGACCAATTAAACGCGTGTTCCCGTAGCAAAAGCGCCTGTTCCCGCGGCCTTTATCTTCTTAATGGGGTCACCGTTCTCGCTCGCTTTCGCGTCTGATTTTCTTCTGCTACACAGTCGGCGGTCCTCTCGAAAAAACGCGCAATCCTCGGCCTTGAAGCGTCGCGCAATACGTTCGCTTAATGGACGTCTCTATAATGCGCACGTCATCAATCGATAGAGTGGCAGTGGAATAAGGAAAAGTGCGCATGCGCGTGTGGCTGTGTGTGTGTGTGTGTGTGTGTGTGTGTGTGTGTGTGTGTGTGTGTGTGTGTGTGTGTGTGTGTGTGTGTGTGTGTGTGTGTGTGTGTGTGTGTGTGTGCGTGCCTGCGTGCGTGCGTGCGTGCGTGCGTGTGTATACGTGCATGCAAAGCGTTGCCACTAAAGTGGACGGGATTGATTCCTGGGCCCGTGCTCTCGAAACGTCTTACCATATACGACTTTTCCTAAGACAAAATTTCAGCCAATCCCGATGCTAATCATATCATTAGCTAGGCCGTCGACCAATGACAAAAGGAGCGTACTAAGAAATGTACTTGTGGATTCGGCCCTTTTAGCTATGCGACTGAGTGGTACAGAGGGCGGTGACGGAAAGGATGGGAAGTGACGCAGCGGAAAAGTGCTGGCAAAGTTGCTCAGGGCCTTGGAACTTTGTACCAGATCTCGATTTCGCTAGCCTTTTCCACTACACAGCTTTTGTTGGTGTTGGTGGCGCGTGTCGACGTTCCACTTGTAGGCTATTCGATGAGTGGTCTGTATCGCGCTCGCCTGCTTCGCAGCCCGCCTTGATTTCGCGAAAAGGAAGGCACTGAAGGAAACGAGACTCTAGTCTTCTTGGGAATGGTTTCCTACGTTCGCCTACTGCTCAGTAAGCTTGCTGAGCCGGCTAAAAAGGGGGCCACTCAAACTTTCCCATATCGCGCGTTGACGGAAAAGAAAAAAGAAAGAAAGAAAAGAACACCGCGCGGTGAACGAAGTAGAGTGACCTAATCCCTCTTCTTTACGGACGGCAGTCGATTAATCACCACTCGCACGCTGCGCGCCATGATATAGCTCGGTTCCGACGGCACATATCCGCCTACGCAAGCTTCATGAGGAAGTGTGAGTGCGAGGCGTGTTTTCGACGCAGGAAATCCGCCGAGGCAGCAGAAAGCACCGCGGCCAATCACGAGGCCCTGTATGCATGCCACGCAGACGAGACTTTTCGCGATGTGTCACAAAGTCTTGGTGGTTGCTGCAGTTTTTGAAGCGCGACGGTATCCGCAGATACGGTGGATGGATGAGAGCCGCCGAAAGAAAGAAAACAGTGCCGCAAATTGTCGCAAATTGAGATGATATTGAGATAGAAAAGAATAAGGAAAGAGGGACCAACAAGAGGGTCGCTAGGTAAAGGTCTTTCTCGCGTGAAGTATGGGTATGTTGTGTCGGAGGTATTTCTCTCTCTCTCTCTTTTCTCTTTCTCTATCTCTCTCTCTAGCATCGAGTAAGTGCGCTCTAGAAGGCACGCGCGTGCGAGAAATGGAGCTGGTCCGAAAACACAAACAAGAAAGAAAGAAAGAAAGAAAGAAAGAAAAAGTGTCAACGAGGCTCAGGCATGGCCCTTTCGCCCGTATAGAGTATCATCAAGAACAAAAGAAAAAAAAAAGGACCGAGTGGATATAGAAGAGAAGCCCCTTAACGAAAGTGTCGCCTGACTGCCCATTAAGAGGAGGGAACAAGAATGCGTCCCGGAGGGGGCCCCTTTAATAACGTTTTATTAACGCAAAGGAGCGTGAAGTGTCGCGGCAAAAGACAAAGCACGACGACGTGGCCGAGCGCGCGCGCGCGGCTCGCGTGCTGCAGCTGCATAGCGCGCCACTGTGCTATACTATATATATATACGGTATACGCAGCGCCATCGATGGGCTGTATGTGTATAGCTGTATATATAAGGTTCATCGCACTGCCTCTGCTGTCGATGCGCGGCCGGCATTCCTGGGTACTTTGTTGTCTCCGCAACCTTTTTTGGGGTGAGTGAGTGCGACCGTAAGTTACGCTTCCGAGCTTGAAGGGCGGAAAAGATGCGACCTTTTCAGTGTAGAAAACCGGAGGAGCTGATTAACGAAAAAAAAAAAAATCGAGTGTTTGCGGCGATTAGTGCTAACTTGAGCTATTTATATAGTTGAACGTACTGGGCGTGTGTGATAGCGGAGTGAGTGCGTGGGTTGATCGAAGGAGCAGCATGCAATATCGCTTCCCGCGCAGACCCAATGTATCTGCGGGCTGACACGCCTCTATAGTACACACTGCATGAGAACGGAATTCGCGCTGCTGAACGGAATTCGCGCTGCTCTCCGGCATTGGAAGTTCGCACTCGATCGCGACGGCAAACTTACCGAGAAACGGCTGTTCGGCGAGAAATAAGAGAAAGAAATCTGTTTCTAAGAAATGTCTTAAATTGTACAAATGTTAGGGGGAAAAAAAATTAGAGCAGGAAGGCACAAATAAAACGACGAAGTGTCTTCTTCGTTATCTGTTTACTTCTTCGTCTTGCACTGAACGTGTCCTCTGAGATTCGCAGCCACCGGAATATTCGGTTTACAGCATGCCTCGCTGATAATATACGGGCGCTATCGCGCAGTTTTCCTTTCATTTTTACAGCGTATACGAGTACAGACGAGGAGTAAATGTTATTTCAAGTCTATACCTCGCTTCTCGACCTCTTCCGTCGAGTGGTCGATATAAGAGCGAACTCACTGGTATCGCACGGATGAAAGGGCAGCTGCACAAAATTTAATAGCAATAACAATAGCACGGGAACCAAGCGTATATTGTTGTCCGGTACGTCTGCGGGCATTCTGATGTGTAAATGGAAGCAGGGCGCATGGAGGCGATCGACTCGCCAGCTCGGAGAAGCAGCGAGTGAAATTAGATCAAAAGCACTCCTAGGGATTACGGCCGAGAACGGCGTGGGAAGGAAGATATCGCGGAACTGCGTTAAGTTGAAAGCAAGGAGCGCGAACAGTCGCGAAACCGGAGGAGCAGTCCATGGCGTCGCCTCGCACAGACTCGGAAGAAGGCGGCAAGTATATCGCTGCAAAAGCACACAGTATAAAGGCAGAGATGAGGCCCACCATCGCATCGGGGTCGCACTAAGTATAGATTCCATAAAGCAGCGCGGCTGAATCCTCCGACGTAGTTGTGCGGACGTGTGTGCTCGCCCACTAATTCACTGAAAGCCATTCGATTGAAGTACAGCCCGAGAAAGAGATAGGCACGCTGCAGGGAACTATATGGTATGTGTGTTTATTTATATATAGAGCACTGCGCTGTCGTCTTCCTTTTCTTTGTTTAAATCGTGTCATGGGCATCGGAATTTGACTAAAAGCCGTACACGGGACGTCTTTCGATAGGGGGGATTTTTGTTTTTTTTTTTCTTTTCCCCTTTTTGTCCGCTTCGATCGCTTTGCGCACTATTTCCGTTTCTGCATTATACGGTACCAGAGCGCAGGGCAGCCATTGTGATCTATAGGCTTCCGTTTCTTGACCGAACGCAGAAATTTTGGCGAAATACCTCTTAGAACTCTCTCCTTCGCTTCGCCGTCAACGCCGGTTGCCTTAAAGAACCGTGTAAGAAGAAGAAAAAGGAAGTAACTGGCATTAGCCGGAGGGAGAAGTTACGTCGGTTCTTTCTCATTTCTGCAGGTGGCGCGGACTTTCTGGAAACAATCGCGGATGCGAAAGCCAGCTAGCCCTCCAGAGTGTTCTTGGCTTGGCTAACGAAATCTGCAGTAAGGACGAGAAATGATATGATGGCATTGCGGCGCCTTCGCCGCGCGGGGGCAGAATACGAATGTGCACCTTTTGCGGCGCGCCCACACACACAAACACGCGCGTGTAGTGTGGGTGCCATTTATACTGCGGGCAAGGAGCAATTTTTGCCAGGAAAGAACAGGACTTCCCCGGGATGGTTCAGGCGTGCGAATGAGCACGGCTCGTCCGCGATGCCACCTGCAGACAAACTAGCGAAGTGCGATGCTCCGTGCAGAATCCAAATGAGAAGGAATGGGCACGAAGTGGGGCAATTCTGGAAAGAATTAGGGAGAAAGGAATGGCAGATCTAAGAAGCAGGCATGCGGCTGTGTGTCGGTGAAAAATCCCCCCCCCCCCCCAAAAAAAAAAGTAACGAAGTGAGCCTTACGTAATGCACGGAGAAGATAGCAGAAAGAAACCAAATATAATGAGGAGGAACATGTGTATAGTATCACTTAAGATTGCCAGCCATCATCCTCGCTGTCTCTCGCTAACCCTCTTTTTACTTCTTCGCGCGGAGGAAATATCTCTCGCTTCTTGCTTGGCGCGTTGCTTGCCACGGAAGTGCAGGAAAATATATAATGAATTATAAAAGACGAACGAGAGAGCCTCGCTCATGAAATAGCAGCTGAAACTTTCCTCTTGCCATCAAATAAATAAATAAAAATGAGCGAGGTACAGTCTCTGATCCTCCTCCTCAGCTTTTTATTTACTTTTTCCTAGCCCTGTATACTCCCTCCCACACCACCACCACCACCACTTGCTCTTCACGTATTGCCTTATTCTTTTGCCCGAAGGTTCTCACTTGCACCGTTACACGAGGAGATAGCAGGATCCCGGGAGGTTCTCCTTCTTCTGTACGGCTTCTTTCTTATATCTCCACTTGCTGTGTAGGATCTCGGGTGAGTCGAGCAAAATGAAATCGGATCTGCCGGCGTGCGCGCGCGCACCATTGGAACTGATCAAAGACAGACCCGCCATTTCGGGTGTGGTGGTCACTGCCCTCCGCTGGGAGGTTGCGAGAAAGCTGCGTGTAGCGGTCAAAAGAAGAGAGCAGCGGAAGGAATGCTATATACAGTTCTGAAGAGATAAGAAAGGAAATAAGCGAGAGTAAAAATTCTGAACGGAAAAGGAGAGAAGCGCGCTTTCAGCTGGCTGCTAACGGTGCCGGGAACGCGGTGTAATATAATCGCCACCCCGTAGAAGTATCTGGCGTTAGACAAGAACTCTCTCCCCCCCCCCCTCTCTCTCTATTCCCAAACAGCGAACTTCCAAAGACGACTTCAAAATAAAGAAAGAAGGTGAAGAAACGTCTTCACAAAAAGACACGACGTGTTGAACAGTAGATACGGGACGGTGCCTCTCCTTTTACTGCCGGGCTCGAGCGATGCCCGAAAAGTATGAGAAGTTGCACAGGAACAAGCATTGTAACGAGTGTTGGGGCGTGCCCGAGGAGGGGCATCTGAGTCTTGTGTAGTCAAGTTGACCGGGCTTTCCTGGAAATATTGGGGAGGTGATGGCGACAAGGCCCGAGAGTTTTGAGTATATATGTGAAAGATGCTAGGCGGAACTTCCAAAACAGGAATCTCTTATGAACAAGGGCACTGACTAGAAAGAAGGAAAGAAACAAGGCGGCTTAATTCAGCATTACGTTTTCTCGAAATGCCGTATACCTTGGAGCGTGACTTTCTTTTGGGTTTCGCGATACACCCATCGACGTAACGGCATGCACCTCCAGATCGCGGTAGTGGGAAGCCGGAAAAAAAAAAAAAAGAACGGAAACAAAGAAGAGCATATGGGCACACAGACCGTACAAGTTCAGCTTTCTGCATAAGCATCACGTGTACCTATCTGGCATATGTAGGCACGTGAGGCTGTTCACTCATTGTGCCGCACTGTTTGCGAAAGTATAGCAACAGCGGCGTCTTTCTTCCTTTTCCACTCGCATAATTTCGCGCAGATGCGCGCGAACGTCGAGTGAATATGCATGAGAGAGATAGAGAGGGGGCGAGGGGGAGGGAATCCGCACCGTTCCACGCTTCTGCATGCTGCCGCACTTTGACCTGTGCGTACACGGTTCGAAAACATCGTCGCTGTGATACGAAGGAAGGACTAGGCTTTATAAGGGCGAGAAGGGCGTACAGCATGAAGCACTATAGGGTGTGTTTGTCATTCCGTGATTTTTTTTTTTGTTTCGTAGAGCTTTTTTTTATTCCTTAACCGTGTATGAGCACTATAGCTGTTTTCGAGACGTGGCGTTCATGCTCGCGTACAGGTGGCCTCGCTTCCGCGTACACCCACGCGAATCGCGGGCACTCTTCGTGTACATACGCGAGTCGAACTGTATGTATACGAATTGGCCCGTCGCAAACACCGCCCATTGCGTGTCTGTGTTTGTTCGCACGTCTGTGCATTCGCATCACGACTTCTGCATACTTAGAATGGGCCGAATAGATCGTCATACATATAATAACTCATCGTTCGTTTGGGGAGGGACTCCCTCAACGCGGTCACCGCAGGCGCAAACTATTCTCACTCTCTTATACAGCGAAACTTTCATAGTATACCCTGTGCCGTCGTCGTCGTTCGTCGTCGTCGTAGTACTACTACTACTACTAGTAGTAGTAGTAGTAGTAGTAGTAGTAGTAGTAGTAGTAGTAGTAGTAGTAGTAGTAGTAGTAGTAGTAGTGGTGGTAGTAGTAGTAGTAGGTGTCACGCTGGTCACGTGACCAGAGGGGTGTATGAATAAAAAATAAATTAAATGAAATGATGACGATGACGATACTCGAAATAAGACTAAATAAGTTGTCTTACTCTATCCTCACTCGCGCACTTTCAGCTTCTATGTACGACGCTTTTCACGGTGTGTGTCATCTCTCTCATAGCTGGCCTTCGAGCAGCCGCATCCCGCTTCTGATTTGCCCCGACCTGTAACGTGGTAGCTCACGGTCATGATCGGAGAAACATGCTCACTGTCGTTGACAGTGAGCCACCAGGGAGCATGTTTCTCCGATCACCGGAGAGCTCCGAGAGCACGTTTTCGAGAAAGGCAACTTGTAAAGGAGAAAGCTCGCGCCATCTTGGACCGTAGGGCTTTTAAACGCTCGATCGACAAATGGTTGGCGTTGCGAAATTCCTGTCAGCATCTCATCCGTCTTCTCGCCGTCAAAGCCATTCGCAACGCACCGGTTCAGAAAAGAAATGCAAGAAAAAAGGAACACGCGCCCCCACCTCGAACTGAAAGGGTCTTGAGGAAAGGAGCGAGGGGGTGGAAAACGCCCACAGCTTTCTTTCTTTCTTTCTTTTCTTCCTTCATGGGCGGCTCTCGCTCTTCGCGCTGTGTATGCAGAAACATGCAGGTGGCCGCGTGAGCGGAGGAATACAATACGTTATGTTCTTACACAGTGACGTTGCGTACGTCGCGTCATGCAAATGGGGTCTCTGCGAAAAAAAAAAAAACGGGGTCACGTGTGGTGTTGTTGCGCGCTGTCGCGTTTTGATGGTATTGTATATGCTGCGTAGAGTGCGCAAACACATTTCAACCCGCGTCTTAACCGAAGCAAAACGAGATTTGGGCACGTTTGTCTAGTCAGACTCTGCGAGATTTGTCGGGAGAATGCCTCAAGCTTGTTTGGTTGTTTTTCTCGACTGTATGTACTCTGTACCACACAGGAAAGCTGAAGAGAAGCGTTCAAAATACGTCGGACAATACTGGTAAGACTCTTTGAAGAAACTCGACCTTTAAGGTATACACAAGAGAAGTTTCACGAGATCACCGAGCCTTGGAATGGAGGAGAGAAAGCGAGTTTACTTTACAAACGGCTCTTTGTTCAATTCGAAGGGTTAAACTGGCGAAGATTTTCGCATTCAGCATTGACCTTTGATTGAACGGTGGATCCGTTATTGTACAGTTCGCAGTTATGCGCCTGCGCCGCTTAAACCAGTTTCTGAGGGCACGTTCCAGTGTTTGATTCTTGGAACAATTTGTCTTTCACTCAAAGATCACCTTGTTGAAATCCGCTGGCGCAGCACCTTCGGAAAAAGTTTGAGCGCCGAAAATAACCTGCCACGACCTCGAGTGTCTCGTCTCGATGATTCATGGCCTCCGAGGTCTTGACAGCGCAGGCGTAGCCGATCTTCGAGGACACGTCGTTTGACGAGTTCTTTGCTGGAGTGAAGGATGCATGCTTTCCGGAGGCTGCCCAACAAAAGAAGCGTGCGTGTGGACGCACTTCGCACGTATTCTTGCACGCGAGCGGCGGCCAGTTCACGCTGTAGAAAGAACGAAAGAAATGATTACCATCGCGTGGCGTTGCGGTTCGTCACGGTCGGCAAACAAAAGCAGACGGCCTCCATCGAGAAGCCTCGACCTCCCAGACGACGAAGAAGACGAGTCGGCGTCTCTAGGACGTCGCCATGATGATGCAACGAAAGGAGAAGCCGCACGGACGACATAACAAAGAAGGCCAGAACAAATCCGAACGCAAATCGCGCTCATGCAACGGTCGGAGGAGCGGCGCGGCGAGGTGCAGTTTGATTCGCGCGAGAAAGAAAGCGGCGCGCGAAGGCGAGCGTCGACCAAGGCGCGGTCTCCATCCGCGACCACTGGCTGCATTACGAAGGAAGGAAGGAAGGAATACAGCGCGCCCGGCAAGCGTAGGCGGTGATGGTGCCGGGGGAAAGGGGCGTTCGCGATGTTTGCTCTGGCACGTAGTATACATACATGCTCGCGTCGAGAGAAACCACACACGTAAAGAATGGGGTGGGGGCGAGAGTATGCTATAGGCCAGTCGCTCGTTCTTTCCTCCAGCTAAAGACCACACACGAGGGTCTGTGGCGAGGCCCACGCGAAAAAAGAAAACTGGAACGACCGAAACGGGCAGAGGTGTGCACAAAACGCGTTCCTCGCTCGCATCAAATCAGCAGCACTGCCAGGGCTTAAGCCAAAGGAACCTAAGCCGGCGTCGAGGGACTGCCACTCGGAGCAGATGACAATGGCAGAAACGTGAGGCAAATTACTCGCGTCGCGCATATGCGCTTTTGCATACGCTCGCCTACAGACGTGTGGGGATTTGTTCCTTCCTCCCGTCTTTGCTGGGATTATAGAACCACGGACGGGACAAATCTGGGATGTGCCAAGAAGAAGGAGGGTAGGGTGATGGGAAACTTGGCAGGTGAGTATAGGTCCTGTACGAATAACTGGCAGGCGTGTATACGTATACGCCGTATTCCCGCGTGACGTCACCGTGTACGCTATTTTGTTGTACGATTTGCAGCTTCCACTTTGCTTCTGGCGAAACAAGGTTAAGATAAAGCGCAGCTGTTCATTGTGTTAGCTGTACAACACTATATGGCAGCCTCTACCGCGACAGTGCGAGACCCCCTACGCCAAAATGAAGTCAGGTGGCGGAACGCGTTGGATAAGTTTTAAGCCACCGGATTCGATCGCTCCCTGTTTTCACGTGCAAACTATATGCCTTGCGGATACCGGTACACGGTTTCGTATATGTGGTTATGTAGGGAGGGCCTGGAGAAGCCGGAATTCCAAGACGGGGCGAAAAGAGATGGCGCCGCTACGTAGACATGACGTTGGAATGCCGCTCTCCTTGTAACCGTTGTTCAAACACACGCTAGCCTAACACGCACGGCATGCTAATAAAGAAAAAAAAAAAAGAAGAGGGGAGGGGTCTCTTACTTCCCTATACGCATTTTTTGTCTTTATATTCGTGGTGTCAGTGGTAAAACCATAAGCCGGATATTTGCTGTTATTCATTTTTTTTTCCTGTGCCGTGCCATCTCAGTGTTAAAGCAAACCTTCTTTGTCGTTCGCACCGCGAAATTTGTGTGTTCACAAAGCGTTCACACACAGCGAATCCGCGCGTCGAGAGAACGTGCCGCTTCTCTCCTCGAGGCACGCTCGACGCCCTCTTTGCATGCGCGAAGACTACGCAGCGATGACGACAACGACCATCCGTGTACACCGTGAAATCGAAACAAAACAAAACGGACGGCGAGTCGGACAGGAATAAGAAAAGGTTCAGGGCTGGCTGTCAGGTTAACGTCAACCTCCCGCCAGCGGCGCGTAGACAGACAGGCCCTGCACGCGAAGTAGATAGTGCCTCGGTTGCCAAACACTCGTCTCATCCCGGTGAGGCCGGTTCTTTTTAATCCCTCGCGCATTTGTGCGTGGCTCTGTACGCGTATGTTTGTACGAAGCCCCGACGTCCTGGCGCGAAAGCCCAGATTTCACGCCCTTATGCTTCGAGGTTTGTGTGCTCGCGACCTCTGCGTGCCGCGGCGATGACCTGTCGACTTTTCTTTCCGGAGACGGTCCAAGGATAGGTGGCGTGTTTGCGCGTGCCTTCTCGTAGATGTGTCTGGGTATCAGAGGTTCCGAAACCGTCGGGCAAACTGTGTGTGTGTATGTGTGTGTGTGTGTTTGTGTGCGTTTCATTCGTCGCAAGGCCAGCGTGTAGGACATCGTGGAGCTCGATGTCCAGCTGCGCGCAAAGCTTGCAGATTGAGACAGATCTGATATATATTTGGTAAAAGCGGCTGATGCTTATGTGATGGGGCCAACGGGTCTGTCTGCCGTATGGGCTGCATAGGGTATACGGTTCAGTGTAAGCACTTTGCGCTATCGCCGACTTGAATACTGAGACTGGGAGGTTTGTTTCAGTCACTAAAGGATTGCTGACTCAGAAAGTCAGCCGCGTTTGAACTTTAAATAAAAATGTGGTCGTTTGCTCATGACAAGAAGGGCGATAACAACTCTGTTCTATCTTTGCAAGTATGAAGCACTAATGAAGTAGTCGTCCCCGCCCTGCCAAATTACTTCGTGTGTAAAGCACGCAGGTTGATAGATTTCATGTTGCGTTTGTTCACTACCAAACACTACACGAAGCACCAGAGACGCACGCCCTCCCTGGAAGCGCTTATTCGTCCATTATAAGCTATACCCCCCCCCCCCCCCCCACCTTCCCAAAGAAGAAAAAATATGATTGAGGAGAATACGGCAATTTGTCGCTCGACCCCCCGAAGGCCAATTACAGGCTTTTCACCCGACTGCCTCGGCCGGAACTCCGTTGTCGACGCATCCGCACGAAAAGAAGGAAGAAACCTCAGCTTCGGCTTTGGTCCACCGTGTGATCTTTTCCAAAAACAAGCCGTTCTTCCTGACAACACCCCATTTCACCCAAGCCACCACTAAAGCTGTAGCTTGAAGTTTTACCCCTCACGAACCGAAAACGTTTGCCTGCAGGGAACACGAGCCCTGCTGAACAGCGAAAGAAAAACACAAATCACGCTGCTCGCACCAGACACGACGGCGCAGCAGGGAGTCGTCTTCTTTTCCACATTCGCACGTGTGCGTGGAAGCCCCGGCTGGAAACGGACGTTGCACATCCCCTCCTCTTCCCCCGCCCTCCTTTCACCGTCCTTTCCTTCTCGCCTTTATTGCTCCCTTGTTTCTATCGTCAGCTCTTTTTCGCGAGCAGCTGACATCGCTCCCGGCGCAGTTTCTCTTTCGTCGTCCCTGCCGATCGTTTTCTTCGACTCTCCGGAGGGCGACGTTTCGGCGCGCCCGCCGTTTCGCTCTCCTCCTCCACGCTTCACTTCGCTCCGGGGTGCGACTAGAGAGATACGAAACCGCATCTCCTCCTCCTCTGGTGTGTGCCAGCACCCGAGTTTATCCGCACTTCCTCTTGCCGAGAGAACGTGTCCAGGGGATTCGAGCTCCCCAACTCCTCGCGCAGCTTCTCGTCCACGCGAAACGGCGGTAGTCTTGTGTCATCCCCCTCCGCAATGTGTGCCCACCCCCTTTCACCCCCCCCCCCCCCACATATCCTACAACATCGCCATCTGCGAGCACTCGAGCGGCGTGCACAATCTTCCATTAGACCCCCCCCCCCCTCTCATTCTCCACTTTTGTCTCTCCTATTTGTTCTAACTCGCTCTCTTCCCAGCGACGACTCCTGGTGCCTCCTCTTCCTCTCGTCCACGTCCCCTCTGGCGTGTCTCCTCCGTGTAATCCCGCATAGAATTGTCATCGCCTGAAACGGAGAGCATGCCGCTGCCTCCACCCTCCACTTTCCGCCTCCGCATCGATGTCTACTTCGTGCGGTGCTCCTGTCGTCTCGGCCTCCGAAACACATGCTGCGCCCCGAGGGCTCCCGAGAACTGCGTGCGTGAAAAGTAGAGGGGAGGGGGTGCAAAGCGGAACTACACTCCTCACGTGGATTGGAGCAGAGACGCCACGACGGCGTCGACAGCGCGCTCGAAGTGCACTGAAGCCAAAAAAACAAAAGAGCTCGCCTTCCGAAAATGGAGCTCTCTCTTTGTACGCGCGTGTGTCTGTATTCTGTCCTGACGCGTGAGCCTGGATCTCTGGAAACCGATAGCGGCGAAAGAGCGCTGTACGTCGAGCGGGGGCGGCGGGGGACGAAGTTGAGTTGGAGGTGGAAATGGGAGCTGGCATGACGGGTGTGAAAACGGGACTCGGGCGCTGACACATTCGCGAAAAGGCTCCCGTCGAAGATCCCTGCGCGACGACGCATACGTGTGGGGGACGATGTGTAGAGTAGTAAAGGAGCACGCGCGCCGGCTGCTGCATGGGATCCACCGTGTGCGCACTCCGGGGAGCAGGAGCTTCAGGAAGGGCCTGCGGCTTGAGCCGTTGGCTGGAGGAGGACGGGTAGGCGGCAGAACGCAGCTGTCGCACGCTAGAACGCCGCCCCCCTGACTGACTTCCTCCGCTGGTGCCGTAGTCGTCGAAGCTCTTCCTCACGTTGTTTAACTTAGTTCCTCTTTATTTCGTTTCTGTCGAGGAAGTGGCGTGGAGTATGTGCGTTTATTCTCTTCGTCCTAATCTTGAAGCATCGTTGGCCGATTTGGCAATGGACACGTGCTGTAGCAGCTCTCTCTTACTTTCTGATTCGAGCGTAAGTTTGCCTATTTCTCTCTCTCTCTCTCTTTTTTTTTTTTGTTCTCCGTAAAAATAGTAAGTGAGTTTCATCAAGTCTTGTGGCAGACATCCTTTTTCTTACTGCGGACAGCGCTAAACGAACCTAAACACAAAAGAAAGGTAGACAGACACCACGCTGACTTCCTTTCTTGTTGTTTTTAGTTTGTTTTTGCACTGTTCGCCAAGAGAAAATAGATTGCCAGCTATAACTCAGCAAACCGCCTTCTGATAGCATATATTGTGCAAACAACGACGCGGCTTCGAATGAAAAAGCGTGCATACTAGGGTAATGCGAGTGCAGGCTGCAGTATATCCTAGGCTCCGCTGAAAAAAAACAAAACAAGAAAAGACTACATGAAGTGGGAAAGAGATGAACGAAGGAACGGGCGTAACGCGCGACAAGACGAAGAGAAACGCGTCGAAGGAGATGGTGTTCGGACCGCAACTTGATACTGTATGCTTATGAGCAATACTTGGAAGGGCCCAGGCCTTAGAAGTACACTATGCATGCGTGCCTGGCATCGTCTTCGTATAGTGATGCCGCTGAGGACGACGTCCTGGTTTCACTCTGCAACGCCACGTGTTTCGAACGGCTCTTGCTCGGCTGCTTGCCTATGGGGCACACTTCGAGGGCCACAGGCTATATACCACCAAGCGCAGAAAGCAATGAAGAAGAAAAAGAAAAACAGGCAACACAATGTACGAAACGTAAAGAAACGAAAACCCGAATACAACACAACGTAAGACAACATTTGCAGCATCATTCTACTAGGTATTTGCAGGCCTTCTTCGCTGTCACTTTCAGTACGAGAAAAAAAAAGAAGAAAAAGACAGCGACGAGCTAACCCAGAAAGGAATGTATTTGGGTCATTCCCTTGATGAATGATGAAAATTACGCATAGAAACAAGACAACCGCCAACACATTGAAAAGCGATCCACCTGAACTGCTTCTCTGCAAAGCTCGGCTGTTTTGCGGGAGGCCTACGTGCGGCGTTAATTTCCGAGCGCGGACGTAGCGAGGTGAACAGTATATAGGACATGGAATACCCAAACTTGTAATTATCGGTGCATTGACAATATATCTTACCATCCCAACACCCAGCATTAACAGCTTATCGTGGGGAAACGCTCATTATAGTTCTCGGGTCCAATTTCAGATTAGGCGCTGCGTTAATCTAAATGCCGCGACAACGAGCACAGCGGCAATTGCCGCCAACGAACGGCGATCGTCGCTTGTCCCGTGCGACTTGACGCACGACTATAGTAGTCAGTGAACTAGCAAGATGAGGAGTGTGTAGCCGCGACCGCAAGTGGTCATTCGCTGGTCGCGCGGCCTCGGGCATACAGCGCCGGCCAGCGAGAAGACTTCTCGTACACCTCCTTAATTCTCCGAGGAAGCCGTAAACGATTCCTGCCACCACTCCCCCCGCATCAGCGGTCCTTCTTTCGTTATAGCCACGGATAGATTGGCCTTCCCTTTCCTGCACCGAACCATTATTCGTTTCCCTTTCCTATCGGAAGCCCCAAATGCGAGAGGCTCGCTCAATCGCTCGCTGCGATCGCCGCAGCCATTCCATTTTAGTTTTAATTGCGCGTCGAGGGTAACGATTAACGTTACGACCGCGCGACCATTCGGAGAAGGAACGACTGGGAACCCCGCGTGGTAAGTGTTTCTGGCACCGCTCAGCGCCGCCATACCCCCCTCCATTATTTTTCTCATTTCTCTATTTTTCGTTCAAATCGACTTCCTCAATTTTGCTGTTGATACCGTTTATAGGATGGTTTCCGGCACTTGAGAGCCGCAGTTAGGCGCAGCCTTTTACGCTTTGTCTGTTTTCAAAATTTGCTGTAAAGTTCAGTTAGCAGTCTTATAGCATGCTGGTTCGTATCAGAATCCACGAAGAAGCAAAGTTTAGTTTTTCTTTAAGCACTTTCCAAAAAAAGCCGTTATAGCTGAGAACGTCCGGCCGTCACACGCGGTCACTCAGGCGCCGATTTTCGGGTGTGATTTTCTTTCCATCCACCCTATAGAGCACACGCTGCAAGAAAAACTGGGGCTTTGGAAGTTTTCTTTTCGGGCGGCCCAGAAAGATATGGGCAAACGGGCGGACCTCCATATAACGCTGACGCGCGAACTCGAATTATGACGAAGTCCATTCGGCAATAAAGCGTAGAAGAGAAGTTTATATGATATCGCTCCGAGAGAATCCATTCAGCTTCTTTTTTTTCACGATCTTTTATTTATTTATTTTTTTATTTCGAGGACAAAACTCATCGACCTACTATACAGAACGGCGCGTATAGTGATGTAGCCTAATCGCTCTTATACGCCACAGCACGCGAGGAAAGGAGATGTGAACGCAGCTTCATTCGGTGTTTATCTCTATCGCTTTTGTAGCTCTCTCGAAGCGCGTAGGCAAAATCGTGAAAAAAAAAAAAGAAGGTTTATCAAATCGTCGACGGACGCTGAAAGGGGAGCTTTAAAACGATCGACGCTGCTTCTTTCCTTCGCAGTTAAAAATTTTTCTTTGAGTAACATTCGGTCAGGTTTTGGTTGGGACGCCGCGAACTATAAATCAAACGTTGGTTTTCTTTCTTTCATTCGTTTTATTTTTCAAAAAAAAATGTGTTATTATTTTCTGTTTGCGTGCTATCGCAGTCCTTTATACCGATGTGCGATATATCTCGTCTAGGCTCAGTATCGGAACGCCGAGTCCAGCGGCGCGTTTTCGTTACTGGTTAAAGAACGTGAGGGCAAAACCGTCGGGGCGGAAGCTATATCATAAACTGTTATAACTTTCGAGATATGGACTTTGAAGAAAAACAGATGAGAGTTGCTGCGCCGGCACAACGAGTAGAAGCCGCAAAAATATATTATCTACAACCGTAGATTTAGATCAAAGTGTGCTTATCATAACGATACGAGATGAAGCCTTTGTAAAGCACTGTAGATTTGTATAGAAGCTCGTTCGTAACCCCTTGCGCTATCGTTTTGAGAATCGGAGCGGCCGGCTACCGGAAACCGTGTGAGCACTGCAGGAAGTGAGGTTTCATGAATGACTGAAACTTGCGTTGGAATTGTTCTTATTTGGTAAGGAAACGTACGCACGTAAACATATATACGAAGGACAAAGAGGACACAGGCTGCAGAAGGAGAACGGCAACTTTTGCGGAGAGGGGCGCAATGCTTGCCTATACTCTTTCGAGAGGAGGAAATACAATTGAGAGATGAAGATAGGAGAGAATAAAGAGGAAAGAAACGCACAAACGAGAAGAAAACAGGGACAAAAATATAGTACCAACGGAACGTTATAAGGACTAAAAGAAAGTAATAAAAAACGAGGTAACTAACAGAACGTGGGAAACGAGCTGAGGTAGAGAGAGCGGCTCTCTATACATAAAAATTAAACTAGAGATACTGAGAAACAAAAATGAGGAGCTGATATGGAAAGTTTGAAACTTGTATAGCGTAACGCGTTAAAGGGACACTAAAGAGCAAAACGATTTTTCTCGCATTAGTAAAGCAGTCTTCCACGATACCGAAAACACCGCGCTTGCTGCGAGAAGACGCTTAATAAGCGAGAAAACGCGCAAAAAGAGAATACAGGTGGCGACGCCACCTTCGAATTCCCGCACCATTTCCGTGACGTCACATATTTTTGACGGCGCCTGCTTGGGCCTACGTAGTTCCTAATCGGTTAAATCGAAGTACATTGTCCTCTGAGGGGGCCAGAGACTTGATTGACATAACGAGTTTGTGGAAGTTTCGTCGAGCCAGTGGCGCCAAAATACGTTAAATGCTCTCTGAAACCTTTTACGTCACGAATTACAAAGTTCGGCGCGAAATTTGAAAATGAAACTTTTAACTTGGTTTTCTCCTCTAATAATAAACCTATGGTGGTGAAATAAAGTACACAAGAGTTCTCCTAGCACAATTAATCAATCTAAACCAATTCATTGTTTCTGTTTAGTGTCCCTTTAAGAAACGCGCTGATGTCTCAGCAGTTTGAAAAGCATAGGTAACAAAAGGTATACGACCGAGAGCATGCATTATTAGCGGCGGCACGTTGTGTATTGCCCGTATGTTACAGCCCACACACGAAAGCGAAGCTGCACAATGCTATACCACACACAACACACACATGCAAGCACTTCGAGCAACCACAAGAGCACCGTCTCACCCCGCAATCACTACTTTTATTGCCCCCGCGGTTCCCGACATTCTTGTTCTCATCTCCAAAGTGCGCGCCTGCCCGAGGCTGCCAGGGGCAAATTAAATCAAACCAATCATTAGACCGCACCCTCGTCGCGTCTCCCCTTATTCTCTATAGTCGGGCCCCCCTCCTATTATCCTTTCAGTCCAATTCCACTAAGAGCGTTTTCTCAACGCGCGAGTCCCCTCCCCTTCGTGTCTGTTCTCGATCTGCGTAGTGTACACATACCTCCACATATGTCTCGCCTGCATTTTCATTCGCTTGTGTTTCTCTTTTCTATGTATACGGCTCGCGCAAATCTTTTTTTTCTTTCTCTCATACGCCGATTTTCTCGGCTGACGCGGTTCTTTGCCAAGTCAAAGACCTCGCGCCCGCAAAAGTCTGCCTACGTCGCGAGGTGCGGAGGGATGAACTGCGATCTATTTTTATTTTCTTATTCTTTTGGCCTCTAGTTTGGGGGCCTTCGAGCCGTAGCTTCTTTTCGCGCTCTTTTCAGATTCCTGCTAATGGCACGCCGCCGTAGAGTCCCACGCGTCAGGGAGGCATCAGGCTGTCAACGCGGTGGAGCATAAATGGCCGCTGCTCTGTACACCTCCCACCGCCATCTTTCTCTTTCTTATTGCAGCCTTATTTGGGGCGCGCTTCTGCCGCTGCGCCTGTGCTTGGCGGGTTGCATACGCGCGTTTCTCCTGATAGGCGTCTGCTCGGGCGTGTGTGAGCTCGCGTTGACGACTTGACAACGCCGGGGTCTCTCGCTGCAGAGAGACAAATTATACGGCCTGCGAACGAAGTCGTCCCCCTCCGGGGAGACAAGCCCACCGCACCGAACGAAGGAGTACGGGGAAAGGATAGCCCCATCACCACATGTACTTATGTCGATATGCACTACCCGACGCATCGATACTGTCGTACCATTACTCAGTTGTTTATCTTTCTCCATCACGTGACCTCATTCGTTGCACCTATGAGCGTATTGCCATCAACGTCGACAGTCCTGCGACACGTGAAGGAAGAACACTGCGGGGGGCGGGGGGGGGGGGGGTAACCGAGAGGTTAAATATACATGCGACCATTGTGTGACACGACTTAAGAGACAGAGGCGTAGCCAGAAATTTTTTTCGGGGGGGGGGGGGGGGGTTCAACCATACTTTATGTGTGTTCGTGCGTGCGTTTGTATGTGCGCATGTATATATACGCAAGCAAAACTGAAAAATTTCGGGGGGGCTCGCTACGCCCCTGTTAAGAGACAGTTTTATGCCATAGAAACTGATTGTGCGACACTTCGCACTCGTTAGTGGGGCATCAGGTATCTCAAAGCCATGGTGCCTTCATAGGGTACGCCCAAAACTAACGTACACCATTATAAGAGTGACGAATGGCAAGGAGTGTACACGAGTACTCTCTGTCGCTCTTGTCGGTTACCGGTCATTGTGTGTGTGTGTGTGTGTGTGTGTGTGTGTGTGTGTGTGTGTGTGTGTGTGTGTGTGTGTGTGTGTGTGTGTGTGTGTGTGTGTGTGTGTGTGTGTGTGTGTGTGTGTGTGTGTGTGTGTGTGTGTGTGTGTGTGTGTGTGTGTGTGTGTGTGTGTGTGTGTGTGTGTGTGTGTGTGTGTGTGTGTGTGTGTGTGTGTGTGTGTGTGTGTGTGTGTGTGTGTGTGTGTGTGTGTGTGTGTGTGTGTGTGCAGGTACACATGAAAACACTCTTGCGCTGCTGTGCCATCTATGGACAAATAATATGAGAACAGCATTCCCGGCGAGGTTATTCGTATTGTTAATTCAGGCGACCATGAAGCCGGTGATCAGATGCGCGATGGAAATACGATAGCACAGATAAAAAAGGCAACAGTTTCCAGTTTTTACATATATAAGCGATCTAAGCGGTGTGCCATATCTTGGCACGCAGCGCGCACAAGATTATTCAGTGAATATATACAAAGTGTAGCGCACGCAGCGTGCATGGTTGTTAGAATAAGAAGTGAGTGAGATTCTGCGCAATCGCCGCTTATACGGCCAGCAGGCCGCTTGTATCTTTTCCCAGCATAATGCCTTTTAGAATAATCACACTATACAGCCTCGTAAACCTCGCCGCCGTCCGTCTCGCACAGAAACGACGATCGCGGAGCAATCGGCCACGCCATCAAATGACATTATACCAAGAAATACAGTCTCTGAAGTATTCAAGCGTGAAATATACGAAGACCAAAGGGATCTCTTCCAAGTATTCTGTATACGTATACACCTCCCGATAATTACCCTGGCGCAATACATCACTGACGCCGAATTTGCACATATATACAAGAAGAGAATTGTATACCGTGAGAATTGTCGTTGTTTGGAGCCTCGAGATTTATACGATGTAAGTTTATTTGAGCCTGCTATATTCCGTGACGTGCACGGCATGCATGGAGCAGTGGGCGTGTGTTCTGCGCGCGCTGGGAGTGACACGGACTGATACAGTATAATACCCGTAACGCACGGATCTGATGGGAAATCAGATGGCCGCCTGTATCCGTTGAGAGAGGCGAAACATAAAACGTGAAATTTGTGCTCGGAAACGCGAGCGGCTCGTTTTGTGTAAGGTTCGACGCGAACCTGTTCGATGCTATACAACCGCGGGGCCGGTTCGATCGCGTGCTCGAAAGCAACCCGCACAAGATCCGTATCGTCCACTCCGCGGCGAGCGTGCTTTATATTTGTTGGACTGTATAAGAGTAACCGGAGCGAGTAAGAAACTGAAGGCATGAGAGAGAGAGAGGGGGGGGGGGGGTACTATAGAATTCGAAATGCGCGTGCCCGTGGCGTAAGTCACGTGCGAGCACATAGAGACAAGCCCGATAAAAGCAAGATTAGAAAGAGTATACAGGGATTGAAGAGATTGAGGCCGGCCGCTGAGCGATGTATTTCGCGGAGGCGACATCGCGACGCCAGCCCCCTCCTCTCCCCTATCGCCTTGTTTTCTATGCGCTTATTTTTTCGGTAAAGTGACGACGACGTCTTTATAAACGATCAGCAAGCAAGCAGCAACATCGTGATGCGGAGTATAAAAAAAAGGAAGAACACAAGCGTATAGACTGTACATATAGGGTGAAGGAGTGTGCGGACGGGTTTCGCATACTGATTAAGGGTGCTCGCCGTGTATATATATAGAGGGCACTTAATAACGTCGTTTCCCGGCGTGGTCACCGCGGAGCGAGAATGGCGCGAAGCTCGACGTGAAAGTTGGTGTATAGGGTGAAGGGGTCAACGCGTTGAGGAGAGAGAGAGCGGTGAACGAGAAGGTCAAGAGCGTGCCTTTTGAACCACCTGAATGACCTCTCTCTGCTCCGCGCACTCGTATAATGCACAGTTTGGATCATATACAGTAGAACCTCGTTGATGCGTTCTCGTTTCGTACGTTGTCCCGGTGCCAACGTTCGCGATATCGTTATCAAGCCAAACTGCGCGCGATGTTTTAGTGAATTTGGATTGCACGTATTCCCGGGTAGTACGTTCTTTCCTGCGTTTTTTTTTTAATTTTATTGTGATTATCACTGTTATTATTATTTTGCGAAAGCGTACGAACGAGGTTGTTACTGTACATTCCATTCGGAAACTGTGGGCGCACGCTTTCACGAGCGCTTCGTGAAAGAGCTTCGTTTGTGCCGCGGCCCCGCGTCTCTTGTTGAGGCGGCTGCGGCAGAAAGTCGCCGATCCGTCGTTCGTCGCACGTCGACGAATCTGCGGCAAATCCTGTGCCATGGCCAGCCGTATATATATATATATATCAAGCAAGTCGGTGAGTCGAGGCGCTCGTGAAGATGCACTTAAGCTTTGCTTTCCGACCGGGGGCGGCGCTATACCCGAGAATGCTCTGCTTCTGCTGGTCCCGCGCGGTAATTTATAGTGGATTACATTCGAGCGTTTCTCTCTCTTTGGATTTGAAGGAGAGAGAGCGAGAAAGTGAGGTAAAAGTTTTACGACGCCGTAAAGGTCGGAGCCGAGATTTAAAATAAAAAGAACAAAACGGCAGACACATGCAGTGTTCTATAGGAAGAAGGCCTTCTCGCGCGCGCGTTCCCAAGAGCGCACGTATGTGTGTGCGTGTGTACGTGAGCACACACGTACTCTTTTGTGTGAGTGAGCGCGTCTTCGTGCGCAATCTCCGTGCTTTCATTCGCTTCTCCTCTTGGTTCTTCTTCGCCTTTACATTATTGCCTCGACCGATGAGAAAGTTTTTTGCCGAGTTTTGAGCGTGCCGCGTACGGCTTTCGAGTAAAGAAGAGATTCGCGCTCGCCCTCTTTTTCGGTGATTGCTTTCCGTCCTTTCCCGCGCGTATACGTCTTCTCTTGTTTCTTGAGGGAAAAAAAAAAAAGAACGATTTCGACGACGCTTGCTGCTCTTCGCCATTCTCTCTCTCTCTCTCTCTCTCTAGATCTTCATTTTCAACACGCATTTCGGAAAAGTGAAGAGCGCTGCAACTCCATTTGACTGAGACCGCGCGCGGCTTAGAATGCGAAAACTCTTGCGGTCGAAATGAACGGCAGCTCTAGCTTTGCACGGGGCCAGAAAAAAAAAAAAAAAATGTGGTGTTATACCGGGAGGAAACATTTACTACGCTGGCTTGCATAGCCGAGGAAATTATACGTGGGAACGAGACCGAGGTAACGAACATAACGAGAAAAAAAAAATCATATGAGAAATTCTTCCGCGCCGTAAAACGGAACGAAGGAATGGAGGTGGCGGCGGAATGGATACCGTATAATTACGCACAAGCGGAAGATGAAAAAAAAAAAATGTTTTGGTAATGGTTTTACAGCGCCAGTTTTCCGGAGCGGAGGCGACGGAAAAACGCGTATAGGTTTATATAAATGCATGCGTACATTACTATAACCTTGAGCGAACTTTTTCATGTTCAAAACATTTTCTGTACTAACGTCTGTGAGGAGATCGTTTCTGTGTACGTTGAATCTGAGCTGCCAAACGTCGCATCTTGTAGCAGCCGTACGGGTTAGGTTGAGAGGTATACTACGGGTGCCTTGGAACATGGTCCTTGGAATTCACAGCTGAGGCTTTCGTTGTTTGCAGTACGTGCAGTATAGTTGTCAAAATGCTTCGAAGCATGTTCGGCGAGCTGCTTCAAAATCGCAACGACAGCGCTTGTCCTGTCCAGAAGTCGCTTGCGATTACCACGTTTACGCTGCTAGCTTGCATCGTGAGAGTGAGAGAGCGATAGCAGCGCTGTTCCCGTCGATACACCTGGTAACAACAAAGAACATTATATCTATGTGTATATTATGAGCAGTGAGGACGTGTGCCACGGCTTCATCAGTGGCTTCTACACTTCCGACGAAGAGTGTGTGCACTTCGATTTACACTATGTATATATATAGCCTCGGTAACGCATTGGTACGGCTTCAGGATCAAACTAACCAATGCAGAAACGACGTCGTTTTGAAAACCGTCACGGGTCGCCAAGTCTCATCCAAACCTCGCGTGCAATCTTGCGTCTACACACGTGAACCACGCAAAGCCTTTTCTGGAGAAAGAACCGCGGGGGGCCACTTAAAGACGCGCTTGTTTCTCGGCTCCGCATCTCGAAAGAACGCGCTAGGTTTCATACCGGCAGGGCTAGTCGAGCGAAGCGGCTTCCGGCTGACTGCCTGCTGCTTTAGCGACATCTATATAGCCACTTCAAGCCACCAGCCTCATGCCATTCGCGTAGCGACAGAATTCACTATTCGGCGGCTTGTCTGGAAAAAGAGGAAGAATGTGCATTCGAGAAAAAAAAAAATTACGAGTGTGTATACAACGTAGAAAGGCCGATCCCAAATAAAATACGCGCAACTGAAAAAAAGAAGAAAAAGAGCATACCACTTGTGTCCATGTAACAGCATTGCTATGCGGCTTCTATATCAAGCATGCTGTACTGTGCCTCGTCACACCGTGGCCCTCGCGATCATACGCTTGTTTTGATGTACACACAGCGCGCGGAGTCACCGGTGCGTAAGAGAAAGAAGAACTGGGAAGGAAAAAGAAAAAAGAGAGAGAGAGATCAAAGGCATATCGCTTGAGGGAACAGACGTACGGTAAGAAGCTTGTAGGGTGGTTGGTGGCGCCGGCTGCCACCCGCCCCAGCAATAGGCTCTTCATTAGAGGGGCGCCAATCAGAGGCACATTCAAGCGAGCCGCGGCGGATCGACCAATCGGAGGGAGAAATGCGAAACTTGAAATCCGACACCCGTTACGTCATCATCCATCATACGCGATCCCTCCCCCCTCTCTCCCATTCCTTACCGCCAACTCAGCTTCATCTCTCCCTCAGGTCGACGCCGACGCTGTCGACCCGCGCCGCTGCTTGAAATAGCAGCCGCCTTGCCGCAGGTGCCCCCGAGACAGCGCACCTTCGCGAGATCTTCAAGCCGCAATCCGCCATCGGAGCCGCCAACGTCTAATTCCACTGCACGTCATAGTTGGATAGCAGCAGCGAGTTGCTGCTTTGCCTCCCCCCTCTGCTGCGACTCCCACCCTCACGCGCGTGGAAACAAAGAACGCACGGCTTTAGTTTTCAATGAGATTTGTTTTGTTCCTGCTCCGATCCTTTCTTTCCGGGACTGGTGGGAGGGGCCGTGGCGGCATCGCAAAACAGTGGCGAGTGTCACATACACCTCTAGAAGCAGGGAAACGGCGTCAGCATCCGAGGGCCTACGGTCTGTCTGGCTGTCTGCCTGCCTCGGAGGGATGAAGGGAGTGGAAGTGGTTGGTTGGAGAAGAGCGGGTCTTCCATCAAACGCAGTGCGGCAGGTTGTTTCACTCAGAGAGCGCGTGGCAGTTAGCCAGCTAAAGTCGTGTGGTGCATGTCTCTCCTCCTCCTCCTCACTCCGTCCGTCTCTCGCGCGCAGATGAATCGGTTTCTACGGGCAACGTTCGTGCGCCCGGTAATAGAAGTTCGACGTTCGCGCAGTTTGTTGTTTTCTTCTCGCGTTCGGCTACGCTGCGAACAGAAACGATTGCCCGCTCTCTCTCTCTCTCTTTCTCTCGGAGAAGATGATGACTATCCGACTAATTGCGAGAGACGCGCGTCCCGCGCGGTGGGCCGTCCCGGTGTCACTGGCGTGTGACAAAAGAAAGGCTTGCAGCCCGCATCTATATAAATTGCGTGTACACGTTGTTGTTGTTGTTTGTTTTTCTCACTGTGGTTCCCCTTCAGAGCCGCGGAACCAGCAGGCCTTGTCGCGATGCGTCGCAGAAATGCCGCTCTTGCGAGCAGGTGGTTTTTCCTGCAATGGCAAGGAGCACAGCAGCGGTGCCTTTTGTTGCAATGGGAGGTTATAGAGTCAGGAGATACGTTATTGGCAACGCCGTGCCCACAACACAATCGCGTCGTTGTTGTTTTGAGCAAGTGTGGGTTAGAAACGACAGTACTTTGTACAGCGCACAGCGCATATATGGTACGTGGCTTCATATTGTATATACTGTCGTGAAAAGTAATGTCGCATGCATGGGTGACGTGGAATGCTGATCGCTCGTCTTGTGTCGTTCTTCATATTCGTAGCCGCTCGTTTCCGATTGGCGTGCTGCGGTGGATGGTTAGTTCATTCAGGTGTACCTCATACGGACACCATCTCTTCAGTAACAGTACGTATAATATTCAGCTACCTGCTTTCCACCGGTATTTAGGTGCGCCTTTCACAGAGCCCAGTATAAGAGAGCGCTTTACGTCAAACCTCGTCTAACGCGACATATTCTGTGGTAACTGCGTCAAATAATGGCATTCTTTTCTAATGTCTTGGGCGATGATATGTAGGTACTAATGTGCAAGATTTTTTATCAGGTAGCCCAGTATCATTCAGCGCTACGTGATAGTTGCGGGTGCACATACATTTTGCGAGGTTGGGTTGGGGATGTGAAAGTTTGGACGCGTCGAAGGCTGCTTATGGCGACTCGACCGCGAGACTGATCACGTGATTCGCTTATAGTGCGTCCACGCGGCTTAAAGGGATCTGTTCATACTTGGGGCGTCGTCTTGGTCGTCACAGCGAAGACGACGGCCAAACAGGTCGCGTCCCGTGAACGCGTCCGCCCACCGGTTCGCGCGGATTAGCCAAAGGGGCGCGGTTACATAGCGCTGGCGTCTTTCGCCCGGCCGAGGGAGTCTCTTCTTCTCTCCGCTAATCCTAGACACGCCATTTTATCCCCCCTTCCCGCGACCTTGCTTCAGTGGATCATTGCACGCTCAGAAAATAGTCGCGCGCACTACAGCCAGGCGTGCAATTGACGTGTTCACGCACCATCTGCACAGCGAAGGACACGTTTACTCAACCACCCGCTCAAGGGGCTGGGCCGCGCGCATGTCTGTAAATAGCGCGTGTACAGTTTGGTTCGCTGTTAAATGCAACACTGCAATGCGAATACCCACACTTTGCCGGTGTCCTCAATGCAAATCTGAGCTTTCAAAAAATAGAAAAGGAAAAAAAATCATAGACGGATTAAAGGAAAATGAAAATTTCAGGTTTAAACAGAAAAATTTGCTATCCTACAAAGGGGAGGGGCTATCGGTGGACAGATGGGCATGCAGAGAAAGAAGGTGGTAAAGTGTGCAAATTACTGCCGTTATTGCTGGCTACCATAATTTGGTTTCGCATACTCCTCACCCGGTTATACTGCCGCTATATTCATTGACACAACTCCCACCGGTGAGATTTATGAAAGCGCAATGCAGTATAGACATACACGCAGTGTTATTGGATCACGCACTTCATTGTGGCCGCCTCCTCTTATAGGCAATTTTTCGTAAGACACATGGGAGCCGCCATCTTGGGCTGTTAAGCGAACGTTTTTCCTATTTTTGTATGTCACGACGTGAATTAACAAGGTCATGAAACGTCGAATGAACCAGCCCAACCGTTTACACGTGCATGCGCCTACCATAACAATGTTCGTTTAGTTGTTAAAGATACAAAACGGCAAAGTTAACAGCCCAATATTGCTTCACCGAAACCCATCTGTAATATAGCTATGCTGTCCGTGCACCATAATGCGTGCTCACTATTATTCCACATATAGCTGTATACAGGAGACAGTACTTCGAGGTGCCATTAAGCGTAGCGCGCAACTGGAAATTGACGTCTTCGTATATAGGAATGAGAAAGGAGGTATACCTTTATATATGCTTCGAGCCACGAAGTATACTCCGGAACTTGCCTCCAAGCTCGCGCGCAATCCAGTTTCCTCGTCGGGCATATCTTAACGACAGTTTTCTTTTGAGAGCGACGCGAGAGCATTAGCGTCGAACTCACGGTGTAAGGTGAAGGGCTCTCGAGGGTGATTCGAAGGGGGCTCCAAATCTACGTAATCGACGGGCCGGCGCCACCACAAAATGAGCGCTGCGTGAAATGCTAATGGGGCGACTGTGTGTGTGTATATAGGCAGAGCCGTGTCCGCTGTGGCGAGCCCCGTTTGAACCCGCAGACCGCAGTGGTCTTTCGCTGCGGCCGTGTCCCCAACACGCAACAAGGATTACCGATTACCACGGTGCGACCTTCCTTCTTATTGATCCAAGTCCGAGCGAACGACCGTCGTCGCGTTTCCGGATCACCGCTCTGTGTATAGATGAGGGTGCAGAGGTTTGATAAAGGAAAAAAGAAAAAGAAAAGGCTATTCGGGGCAGCGCGACGCGTCTGCAGAAAGGGATTGCGGGAACGGGCTGGCAACCGGGCAGCATTTGTATGACCGGCTACTCTCTCGTTCAAGAGTATTATCCGTCTCTTAACTGCACTGCACTTTGGAGCAAATACATAAGAAGTCCGGTCTCTTGTAAGAGAAGCTGCCTTTTCTTTCGTCGTCGTAAAGGCGAAGGTGCACCTGAGGATGCGGAGGTGACATGACGGATGGACGACCACGGCGTCGCGAAAGAAAAGGAGGTAAACACGGCTTCGCGACCGAGAGTCTCGCGCATAAACCGCTGAGCCGTGCTTGTCAGCAAAGTTCAATTTCTCTCTTTCTTTGTTGCAGCAGTGAAATAATATTACGCTAATTGGCGAAAATTAGTTTCACTGATGTTCGCTGTAGCGAAATTAAACCCCCTTCTTTGCTGCCAACGGCAGGTTGGCTAGACTGTATACGTATAATGAAGTTTAAAAAGTACACACGGAGTGAAGGAAACATTCCGTGACGCGACTGTTTAGTATGGCGGAAATGGGTGCTTTTGAGCGTTCGTGTGTTTGCGTGGCGTCCACGAGTTGTTTTCTCCTCGCAACATCCCGGTGTGTTTAGAAGCGAACTATACGAACATGACGATGTGGGTCCTTCTCTTCGTTCGCAGGTTGACAAGGCTGGTTTCACGTCGGAGGCCGACCTCAAGCCCCCTCTGCCGGGTGGCCACCCTCACCACGAGCCCGGCAGCCCGCGGTCCGCGGTCGCCTGCTCTTCGTCCTCGGCCAAGCTCAAGAAGAGGCCCCTGTGCCGCTTCTGGAAGCTTCGCTTTCCCGCCTCTTCCTCCTCGCGAAGCCGCCTCGTCGCCCTGCTCGTCGGCATCGCCACTCTAGTCCTAGTCGCCGTCGTCGCATCGCTCGTCTACACACGTAAGCTGAATTGACGTATATACTATACCCTCCATACACGCACTGTGCTCGGGAATTTGAAACATTGCTCCTTCCGCCGTCTGCTGTTTTCTTCTAATGCTCAGGCTATAGAATTGTAATTGTCAACATCCGGGCTGCAGCGACATCAATATACTGCCGTTCATGTAGCGTCTATACATTGGAAATGCGGGGCCCTGTTCTAGCATTGTATTGTGATCATTTAGAAATACTTCGAAAAAGACAAGCCCGCTAGATATGTTCTTGGGGTGCATGTCTGGCAGGAAAAAAAAAAGTATCAAATGGTGTAAAAAAACAGATGTACCGTATTTATAAAGTTCATTAGTAACTGTGCTGCGGTAGAAATGTAATAGCTTGCCTATTTAAGTGAAAATTCAGTGATCATTTCAGAAGCTGTTTACTGCCGTCGTCGAGCAGCGATCGCATCGCTTGTTTTCAACCCTGACGCAGAAGCCATCTTGCTGTCCTTTGATAAAAGCGTTTCGATGGGTATATGGATGACGCGTGCACATTTCTACGAAGATGTGCAATGAGAAACGCGTGCAATCTTCGTTAAATGCTAAGAGGAAAGTAATTCGCAAGCGACGAGATTTTTTGCCGAACATCGGTAAAATGGTAAGTCAACTCTGGCGCCGTCACTTACAGGCACGCAGTGCTCGGAAACGCTTCGGTGGGCTCCCTTCTGAACCATTTGACAATGAACAGCAGCTTCTAAAAAGCTCCATCGTAGAAGTTACTTTTTGGTGGTGACGCCTCATTTAGTTGGCATCCCGTCTTTCGACTATTCGCAGTGTACACAAGGTCCAAGGTGGACGTTAGGAAAGAAGAAATCCGTCAAGACCCCGAAGGTGAGTCTCCCTTATGTACACAGTCTTGATTGCTTCGCTCACTTGTGCGTGCATCTTGCGCGATTTGCGCTTCACTGGCACTGTCTCGCTAGTTTTGCGTACAGCGAAAATATACAGCTGTTGTCACGTCATCGTTTCACTCGCGTCCATGTCGTCACTGCTTGGCATTGACTATTCGAACCCGCGACGGTGCTCAATTAGAAACGCTGTTTGTTTGTTTGTTTGTTTGTTTTATTTTTTATGGCAAGAACAGGGCGAAATACGGGACGGTGAAACACACAGGACACACTCCGGTATTTTGCGCTATTCTGCCATAGCGTTCTTGAACCAGCTAGCCCACCTAAGAACTCTCGTGCTGTTTCTTTACCGTGCAGAGCTACAGAAGCCTGACTGACACAGAAGCATGACTCAGCAAGCTCACGTGCCAATAGCACGTGAGCTTGCATGCCACTACCACGGCCGCTGGATGAAAAAGCGCACTTTTTCATCCAGCGGCCGTGCCACTATCGTATCGGGCTGAGAGAGTTGGAACTTATTCATGCTGTATAAGCGGCTCTTCGTGCATTATGCTCAGCACGCTGTTTGGATGGAGCACTCGTATACACGCGTAGAAAAGTCAACAGAGTAAACAATAAGCCACCTCGGTGGCGTTTGACCCTCGGGGATGACCTCCCGATTGTTTTTTTTTTTTCGAACCTTTCGACCTGGAAATATAAAAGAGGGCAAGGTGATCTTCCATGCGTGTCCGCATTGTTTGTTTCGGACCGAGCACACACAGCAAACACTTGGAAGTCTCGCCAGCGCGTTAACGTTGGAGTCCACGGGCGCGTCGTCATGCATAAACACACTCGACGAGAAAAAGAACAAAAAAGAAAAACTAAACAAAAGAGACAGATAGAGAGTGCGCGGATGGGCGTGAGAATGCCTGGCGTTCGAAATTCATTTTTCATTCCGTCCGAGCTGCTGGCTCGCAGCTGCTACTGTTGTTACTGCTGCTGCATGTTTGCGAGTCCTCGGCCTTGCGACCCTATCGGGACAGGAGATCGCGCGGCGGCGCACGCAAGCGGTGGCTGACTGTTTTGCTCCCCGTATTTTTCTTCTTTACTATTTTATACATTGTGGCAGATGTGCAGGTTCGTTTAAAAAAGAAAGAAAGAATGACACCTCCGTTTCTCTCAGTATATATTGAAGGTATGCAAAACTCTTTGTTATTAACCAAAAAAGTAAAAAGAAACATCAGAAAACACGATAGAAGCCTCGCGGAGCTTGATTAGGAAAACGCGCACGCGCGCTGTGCACATACAATTAGGACCAAAAAAAAAATGTAAAGCTTGCGGAACCGGGCCTTTTCCTGCATATTGTCATTTGCCTTCCCAATTGTGAGCACACAGTATACGTGCTTTTCTTGCTTGCCCGACACGTTGCTCCTTCTTTCACCAGGCTAGTCGTTAAAAGACGCAAATTTCGCATTGTTTACTCCGTGCCTGTGAGGAGCAGAGCCTTGGGTATATACAGGTAAACGAATGGCAGGGTGTTGAATATACACATATGCGTTGGTGGCACGTATTGAGAATAGTCTGCAGCGAAGCCAAGCACGCATATACATTTCTTATTTCGCCGTCTTACTATACAGCGGTGGCGTCGCTTTCTCAGTGAGCGATGAGCGTGACTCCCATACCTCTCCCGACACATTGTTTGTGCCAGATCGGAAAGCGACGATAAAAAGCAAGTCACATGGGGCAAGTAAACGAACTCGCGCCTTGATGGCGCTGACGATGTCGTGCGTCTTTTCTTGCTCTCGCGCCTCCCTTCGCGTTCGTTGGCATTATGGTCACGCGAAGACGAGATTCCAAAGCCGCCGCCGCGGTGCGGCGGGGATGACTATATACACGAGGCACAGGCACACAGACGTGCAGGACTCGACGAGCGCTTTGTTTAGCCGTCTGTCAAGTATAGTCGCGGGAATGCAATTAAGCTTGAAGCATATACGCCATACGGCACGTTCTTTTTCTTCGCCCTCCTCCCCCTTCGTTTAATCTGACCATGCTCTCTCTCTCTCTTTCACTTGGAAGAGGGATGGCATGCGTTGAGGCTGGACGTCTTGAGAACCTAATTGCCGCCGTGGACCCTGCATGCTTATTTGTTCCTTTCTTGTCCTTATATATATATATTTTTTCCCGTTCAGAAGTCTTGGCTTTTGTTTGTCACCGTCTGTAGTAAAATTAGTCCAGGAATACGATCTTCATAATTCTCGTCACACCTCAGGTACCTAGGTAATGGTTGTTATTGATTGCGCCGCGCCGCCGCTTGTACACTGCATAATAGTGACGCTTTCTTTCTCTCTCTCTCTCTCTCTCTCTGCCTCCGCTCCCTCTCTTCGTCTTTGCTCGGGCGAGCGAACACCTGGTGTTTTAGATGCAATCGGAATATGCTAATGTCCCACCTGGCGCTAACGACCTTATAGTATGCCGAAGATTTGTGCGCTTCAGCAGGCAGTGACAGCTGACGTGTACCGGGCTGCATGGCTCTTGGAATGGTGTGGGGTGTGCACGGGAGAGGGCTTAGTGCGCGCTGTGCTTTGATATTTGAATGACGAAACGGAAGAAAAAGGCTTCCGAAACCCATAGCCTGTAATAATGTTCGAATTCCACCAGAAAGAAAGAAAGAAAGAAAGAAAGAAAGAAAGAAAGAAAGAAAGAAAGAAAGAAAGAAAGAAAGAAAGAAAGAAAGAAAGGCTTGAGTTGCGAATGAACGAGCCTTGTCTATTCAATCTAGGAATGTGCGTAAAACGAATGACAAGGGGCAAAATGATAGTACGCACAGCTGCGCAGTACGTATACGTTCGTCTTACCGAGCATTTGTTTACCAAGACGTATAGGCGCGTAATTTTCGGACAGTGCGTCATTAACGCGTTCAATTAATCATGCGTACGTCGTTCCTATACCTTCAGTGTGCCAACTCTTGCGAAGGGTCGCATACCGCGAGTCGCCGTCTGCGACGAAGCGGCTTAAGTCGAATTCGATGACTCCGTAGTTTACCTGCCTTCATGTCGCGCGTGCGACTTGCAGCGCGCGGGGGTAGGTCGGCTGAAGCTGACAGCTATACCTACCGCGCACGTGGAATCTCGCGTGCACTCCAACGCTTTACCGGCAGCGTATACTCCTCATTATACCTAGCAACATTCCCGCGGCCCCGTAACAGTTGGGCGCACTTGCGAGCCACGGGTGAAGACCCCTGGCTTGGATGATGAAGTAGAGGAGGAAGAGCGGGTGTGTATATAAGCGTTGAGCAGAAAGGCGAAAGCGCACGGCGCCACACCCTCACACGCGCGCGGTCGTAAGTCGTCGTCAGACGCGGCGTTTTTTCCGCGCCACGAGTTCGCCTCCCCAAGTGGCCAGGAAAGAAGAGAGAGAGGGAGAGAGAGACTTGCGCTCGCGTCGTTAGCGTCGTTAACGTCAGCCGCCTTGACTGCATGCAGGCGCGGCCTGCCGCGCGGGGGTTTCGGCTAATTCCCAGCGCAATAAGCTCATCCGCCCCGCCGAAGCGTCGGCCAAGGGAGGACGACCCGAACAAGTTTTGCTTGCGCTTTGCTGCGCTGTCGCGTGCACACATGCCTGGCGTCGTGGCCTTGCTCGTTTATTGACGCCTCGCTGTTCCTCGATTTCTCTAACGAGCGTCTCCGCTGGCTTCTACTTTCCTAGTATGTATATGCAACGCACTCGCTTAATCGCTGCATATATAGTTTCCCGGCAACCAGAGCCTCGTTCTATAAAACAGGCATGGCTCCATAATTGAGGTTAATTTTCATTCGACAAGAACAAGATATACGTTACACGGAAACGTGTTTAACGCGATGTGGTTGTTGTGCAATTTGTCACAAGAGGCGGCAAGACGTCCCCATTTTATACCTACGTTTGCTGTACGTAAGCTGCCGCTCGCAGTTCACGCGTCTGGTATACCACCGCCCGTTGAAGGCTAATGTGTTTCACGGACGTGCTTTTATACTATAGTTAAAGTTCGACGACGGACGTACAGACAGGTCCACTGTTAAAGGGAACACTTGCGTGCCTGGATTTCGCTCTCTTGAAAAGGCGTAGTGGTTTAGATTTGCATAGGACTATAGGTGGTTGACAGTTATAACTTCTTTTGACAGAATATATGCGGCATGCACGAACGATGTTTCTACATGCACTTGCAGTTAGGGGGCATTGGCAGCATGAAAGTTGCTCATTCCGTAGTGTTCCCTTTAACACTGTACCGTACTGTACGTGTCGAAAGCTCTCAATGTATGCAACTTCGCATGAAGGCTTTTGTCTCTGGTGGATTGACAGACAAAACGAGAAAAAATAAACGGACACATTGTATTCTATTGTTCTGCTCGTCACTCGTAGTGTCGCTAATAGACAGAGTGAAAAAAAAAAAAAAAAGGCGCTGCATCTCTGGGACACGCTCTCTGTGTACGCCTGCGAAAAGGAAGAAGGACACAACAAATTGAAGCAGGCTTGCGTTTCGCCTTTTTTCTCGAGCTCGCGATCGCGGGAAACGGACAGAGAAGAGAAACGCGCTGAGAAAACGCTCATTAGCCGCTCGGCTGTCGATTTCCTCTTCTTCTTCTTCATCCTGTTGTTTCCTCCCTCAATTATACTGCGGGGGAAACGTAATTCAATAACCAGCCGAGTAATTACGAAGAGGAAAAGCGCGGGCACCGGCCGCCCTGTCGGTCCATTGGGCACACTACATGGCATGCAGCGGAGAACGCGCCGGGCCTTCTTCACTGTTACGTGTATACATCGCACGCGCGGAAGGACGTGAGCGCGGTACCGGGTAATCAACGGAGCTAGCGTTCTTCATCCTTTTGGTTTGCTTTCTCAGCGAAACCGATTGCGTGGGCGTGCATCGTCGGCAAGTAAGCATTGTGACGAGAGGGGGCGTTGCATAAGAGTTCTGTGGAGTCGTGCTTGTCAGTTAGTCGTTCCTTTGTGAGCCACCTTTGTGTAAGCTTATACGCATGAGTGCCCGTTCACTGCGGATTGGAACAACAGTGGTGCGCGGATAACTTTCGGACGTCATTCCCTGCGTTTCGCTCTGTAGTTAGATTGCGTTAAGCTGTATAGTTAAGGTTCAGTGGCGTTTGTTTAGTTGTTAGGTATAAGAGCCCAAACTCTGAAGGAACGACCGTCTGTTCCTCGCACTTTCCTAAGGCAGTCACGTGTCGGATTATTATTATTTTTATCATGTTTTTTTACTCCAGGAGTGCGGTAATTACGCCATGAAGTAACCACTGCAACGCGTTATATTCATGCAACTGTGTGCTCTGCTTTCTTCTACAAATTGGAGCGTGTTTGTTATGCTTTCGTGTCTGTTATGCTCTCGAGAGTAATCCTCGACTTATTCTTACAACATTGTTATGTAGAACAAGCCCCGCTGCCCCCTTCCTTCATTGAATAGAAAATTAACTAAGTAACTTTGATCGGAAACATGTATGTATATATGGAATCGACATCTTGTTCGCGTCATTCCGACACGGGCAGGGGCGGCGCCAGGATTTTTTTACTGGGGGGGCACCCACGACAAGTGGGTTCCTTCAGGGGGTGCAGAGAGGCTGGGAACATATGCATTGTATTTTGACTATGCTTGCTCTTGGGGGGGCAAAGGGGGGGGCAGGCGGAAATTTTGGGGGGGCTGGAGCCCCCCCAAACCCCCCACTGGCGCCGCCCCTGGACACGGGTCATCACTTCTAGCGTCCAACTCTTGCTATCCCCGCGCCTTTCAGAGCGGAGACCAACATGTCAACTTTACAACTTGGCGTAACTGTTGCCACGCGGAACTTCGCGGTGTCAAACTCTTATCGCGACCGCGTTTTAGCGCCAAGCAAAGCGCACCCCTTTTCTTGCCGGGGAACACGAAATGGACGCAGTTATGTGACTGTTTTCGCGGGAAGCTATCGCTAAGCAAACGTGCGTTTTCCTGCCATATAATATACATAGACGGTGGACTGCAGGGGCAACAACTGCGCGTGTACGTGTTCACAGAGGTAACATTCTAATTTTTTTTATTTCGCCGGAGCGGACGCGTAAACCCTCTCCTTGCTTCGCGACACCGAGTCACCAGAAATTCCGTCGTAAAAAACGACCCGCCATCCGGTGCGGCCGGCGCGACGCCAGTATCTCCCATAACATCTCGACGCGACGACGCTGCGGTGTACCACGTGACTGAAAGTTTGGAGCCGTTATCTCCTCTCGCGAAGCCATATCGTGTCTCCGCTGGAAGCAAGCGAGCGGACACGCCCCGCCAGTCCCACCTGAAAAACCTCCACCGTTCCCCTGACGACGTTGTTTGACTGTCTACGTGCCGCGCACACACCCGCATGAACTTCCACCGCGATGTCGACACCGGAAACGGCCGCGTTGCAGGCAGTGAACGTGTGTGGTGCATATAACGCGCCATTTTTCTTCTTTATTTTGCTCAGTTTATACTCCATAACTCCCTCGCGGTTTTCTGCCTTCCACACGCGCATGCGTCGCGCCTTCAACAACAGCGCGCACCTTTCTCGGAAAAACGTCTCAATCAACCAACCGCGTCGACGGCAAAACCAAACAACAGAGTCATCAAGAGAGAATTGACGGTGTCGAGCGCGCGCGCGAGCGTCGTGTTGTCTCTGAAAACCCCGGCTATTGCTTTTTTTTACGGTGGGCCGATGACTCGGAGCCGTGTGTGTATGCATGCATCGGCGCACCAACGCCATCCACGCCCACGGCTCGGTGAAATTGTTTCTTCTAACAGAAGAAATAAAGAGAAAGCCGGCCGGCCTCACAAAACAAACGGTTTTCTCGCGCCGGAAACTCGGCAAAGAACACAGGTGAACTTTTTTTTTTCTGTCATTTCCGGCTTATAGGGCTATACAAAGCGTGTACACCTGTATTACGCTCCTTTTCGGTATACAGCCGTCGGGGGTGCATTTTCCTTTGTCGGCAAGCTCTTCTTAATTCTCCCAGCGGTATTGAAATGTAAAACGATTTGCGTTTCATGCGTCGCCCGAAATTGCCCGACAGCTGCTGCTGCTGCTGTAATACATGTGGGTGGCGTTTACACCGAGATTACTTCGACGACGCCTTTTCATTTCCTTCTGTCGCGCTCAATATGCCGAGTTTCTTCTCCCGTGCGCAACAGAGAGGGCGCTCGGGAGGTGTGTGCAGCGGGCGACACCTGTGGGCCGGATTGGGCGACGGGCAAACATGGCGCGGCCCGTGTCTTAATGATAGAGCTATTGCACCAGTGGGGCCTATATAGAAGTGCCACTTCTGTTTATATAGACAGAGCCACCACCAGAGGGACACCGTGCACCTCGCCCGAGGTCTCCTGGTGAGAGAGCAGGCGCATGCGCTAACGTGTTGCAGCTGCAGCCCTGTGATAAAGTCGTGTGCGAGGGTCCGCACCCCCTGTAATCGTGAGTCCCGGCTTCCTCGGGAGGCAGGAATGCGACGGAAGAGAAAGCGTGGCTGTTTTCACGCGAGAATACAGTGAGGGAAATGTGGTGCCGGTTGGAGTCGAGAAAAAAAGAGTGTGTTTCTTCACGTGCTTTTGAAACCGCAAGCGTTCGCTACTCCGCCCTGATTCCTTCCCCCTCTCATCTTTTTATTATTGATGCTTGGTCTCTTCCAAGGTTCGTGACATCATATTTGGAAAAGCCGCTGCCAGTGTCTTTCTGTCTTTCTCTTTTTTTTGTCAGCTCGACTATTCAGGGGGAGAGAGAGAATATAATGCTGAATCCTAGCTCTGAAATTTCTGAAATAGCCTGCTTCAAGTCGCACGAAAGGTGCGCGAAATACACGCAGAAACGTCTGTGTGTTCATCGGCGTTGCTTGCTTTCCCCGTATTCACGAAAATTATATATTTCACGTTTTTCTTTTTTTTTTCTCCGGGAGGCGCGCGATTTCTAGTGCAAGAAGGCGCGGAAAGATTTCTCTTTAAGATTAGAATAAAAAGGTGGGTGGCGGTCGTAGCAAGGTGGCATGCGACAGCATCATCTGGCGAATGGGAGGGAGATAATAGTAAGAGATGACATATAATAAAGTAAGCAGCGGTCACCAAGGGCTCAAACTCGCCTTCCAGTCAGTGAGTGGGTGGATTCGGCTGCGGCTTACAGCAAGAGATGTAACACAAGCGGCCGAGCGTTGCGACTGATGCGGAGCGCAGACAGCGCGGCGTTTTTGAAGTCTTTTAGTTCCGTTTTTTTTTTTTCTTGTCTCTACTGTGTGCGCAGACTCCGCTTCATCGACACCCAACTATATCAGTTCCTCAGTCACATTTCTCCGGACACGTTTTCATCTAGCCATGATTTGAGAGGCAGTATCATAGCGACACGCACGAGTGTGATGTGCGACCAACTTCTCCCAGTGAGTAGGAGCCGGACTAGAGCGCTATCAGTGCTTGTGTATGTATTTCTTGTGCTTTCACTCGATGTGCGCTGCCATATGCTATAATCATCAACCAACTAGCCCTCCAGTACATTTTTCAGCGCTATCACAGGAGTAAAGCCTCCCTCCCCCCTGGTGTCCTACTTAAGTTTTGCCCCCGTTAGCTGTGCAATATTCTTCGAGATGTACCATCTGTCTTCTTTTTATTTTTTCATCTGATATCGTTTTTTCTCTCGGATTTCAGTTGCCCTCAGAGGCGACTTCATTTCGCTTCCGCGCGGGCACTTATTTCCATTTCACAGACTTTCTCCGCCATCTCTCTCTCTCTCTCTGGTCTGTGTAATAACGGTAGTCGCGCGTACGTAATTCCTTCGATGTCTCTTGCGCTGCAAGCAGAGAGACCGGAAGTGTGTAACGGCGAAAAGAAAGAACTAAAAAAAAGAATCTGAGGGGGAAAAAAAAGTGTAGGAAGAACGAAACATAAACCTGGCTCTTTCCTGAAAGGACGTGTAATGAGGGCACGGAACGAAGCTCTTCCACTCATGCCTCTATAATCAGCGGCTGGACGTCGGACAAACTTCGAGAGCGCGGCCGCGGACGGCAAAGTCCAATTTCAGGGAATAATGACAAAACTTAGATAAAACGCGTTACAGAAACAGTCTTGCAGGCGCAAGTGGGGACATCTAAGGTCTCGCCGCGTACCATCGAGAAGCAGTGCATGGTACGACCACCGGTCCGCTTCATTTCTTATGCCTGCTGGAACATACCGCATGAGGGCACTCGCATCGGGAACCCGCGAGTGCCCTCATCTGCAATTTGAAACATACGCGTCAAAGGAATCACTCGCTCGGTGTAGTATAAAGTCGCGCATGCGCGCGAGCACGTCCACATGTGGCCCTGATGTTATCAGAACTTGGTGCCTCTTCTAAGCTATGCTCGGTCGTCATAACAACGCGTATTTTCAAAATTGCGTGCAGTACGTTGTCTCATGTAAACGTCGAAGCTTTCTGCATGCACATAGATTTATGGGAACATCACGTGCTCATCTTGAATTCCTCAAACGACATGGACGAAGAAGCAGGAATTAAGCCTCGTTAAATGGCGACCCAAATGGCGTGGCCTTAATACGTTATACTTTTGGAATGCAGGCATTAACTCCTGACGTAGTACAAAGAGAGACGTCACAATAAGCTTAAGTAGTGCTACTTCTTGGCCTTGTAATCGGTTCGTTTTAGCAGAACTGGCATTACAATATGTAGACGACACACATAGTGTTGTGTTCTCTTAGTACAGTGGCATTTCTGCTGGGAAGAAAGCGGCACAAGCTGTCAAACACAGCCCCCATCTCACCCTCTAGCACGCACGCACGCACGCACGCACGCACGCACACACACACGCACGCATACGCATCGTGATTCAGTGTATGTATAACCTTTGTGAACAGTAAATTTAAACCGTATACATAACAGCCTGCTTGTAGCAGCCTCTGTGCCGCCTTTATATATACGTATCGGGAGCCGAGCAAATAACGACGATTCCTGGCTTCACATAAATACGTATTAATCTCGACCGCTCGGCCGTTACACACGTCTTATCCACTGCCAGGAATTCCTGGGATAGATGTACTACGCGGAGCTTTGCTATAATAGATGTATATACTATAATATAGAACTTCGAGGGGTACACATACACCGTTTCGCTGTCGCGCGCCTCCGGGCCCGTGTATAATACTTTGTAGCGCAATCATCCTCTTCGCTACGACTTGAGCCCCCTCTTGCGGGCGATCTGTATCACCTCGAAACGGCTGGACACTGCCCTCGGAGCCAAAAAAAGAAGTGAAAGTCTTTCTTGATCTGCTGAGAGTGTCGCCGCGACAAGCAGTTCTACGCTTTCACAGGGACGCAACTCGTGTATAGCTCGCTTACTAAGTCCCGTAATCCGGCACTGCGTCAGCGGATTATCGAAGACACTCTTCGTTAATCCCCCCCCCCCCCCCGGCCCCCCCTCCTGTCCCCTCCCCGCGCCAGAGCTCGTTCCTTCAGGCTACAACGACAGAACCAAACAAGCTTCGCGATACATGTTTTATATTATATCTATAGGCCCCTCGAAGGCGTGTAATCTGCGACATTGCCCGTCGGGCGTTTAGTATCAGTAGGGCCTTCTTATAGACGCGTCTGCCTTCGTGACGTATTTATCGGCGCAGCTTGTTCGGCTCGTATACAAACTTCACGAAGAAGACAGAGACGCGGTTCACTTAGCGACTGCACGCCTCATAAATGTGTGTATATAGTCTGCCTCAGGATTAGATCAAGATTGCTGGACGTATATGCTTTTCACCCCCCCTCCCCCTTTCCTGTACACATCTTTATCTCTTCATACGGCAGATATATACCTCTATGTTTAATGGGAACGTGATCGTAGGAGAGCCGCACTTTCGCGGGTATCGCAAAAGCGAATCAGATTATTTAGTTAGTAAGTGTCCCGCGAAGTTCTCGTTGTGATATGTAATGGACTTCGGGTGTGTTTCTGTTTCTACGGGACGACGAAGTCGATAGGAGGGCAGTACACTCGTGGATATCGACATACGCTGTCAAACTGTTCTATATCTCCTTACACGAAGATACCCGCGGAGGTCTCGTTACCGTGGTCTATGCTGCTCAAAACGTGTTGCCTTCTCCGTAGATCCACATCTCTTAACAACGGCCTCCGGCGGTGGCAGAAGCCTTCACAGTTGCCTTGCCGAGGAGAAAAGCCCGGCAGATTGCTCGGCACCCTTTTTCGTGGGGCTGATGTGACGTTGGTATACCTACGATGCCATGAGATAAGGCTGTCCTCTAAAGATGAAAGGACGATATGTACCGTGGCCAAACTCTTTCAGAAGCCACGGAAGTGGCTTCTGAAAGAACATGAACCGACTAGCCCAACAGCGTGTGCTTCTGGTGGCCAAGCTATTCCGGACGGCGAGAAACCTACTGGTCGTCTGTCTCACTGAATCGCGCGGACACGGCAGTCTGTGTTGTGCGCGCGCAGATCTTCTAATTATCGTTTTCTATTTATCTTTCCTTTTGTTCGCGATTCCGTCGTCGATCGTGCTTATCCGCGGTTAGATACTAACGCTATTATGTCGGAGAGGGAAGGATGAAAGCCCCACTGATATCGGATTTCACTAACGTGTAATGTACTCTTCCCGAGAGTCTGAGAACGAATACAAAAAAAAATAAATAAAAATGGTGAAAAAGGCCAAACGAGACGATACGTTTCCTATAATCCGTTTCAGAAGGACGGCGAGTTAGCACTGACAATTATGAAGGCCAGCGCTCACACGGCTCTTCCAAAGCCCCCCCCCCCCCTTTTTTTTTTAATTTTCCTTCTCTCTCTTTCTTCCTCATCTCCTTGCACTTTGCATGGAATGCAGCCCCCAAGTTATCACACTTTATACCGCCATATTGTTGTACATCCGGCAATGTGAAAAGCTGCGCTTTATCTCTGTCCGCTTAGCTCTATAATCAGCAGCGAAAGTTGCGAATCGTACGCAATTAAACTTCACACGTTGATTTCACGTGGACACTCCCCCACACCACGCCGTCTGCCGCCGTTCAGCAGGAGAGCAGACGACCCAAGGCGAGACCCATATGACTGCAGCATGTCTGTCTCGCCGGTAGTCACGCGAATTCCCGCACGTCGGCACCGCAGCACTCCGTCGACAGGCTGACGGATGTTGCATCTCGGCAGCGGCTGAAACACAACGCTCCCTTAAAAAGCTATATATCGCCCCTCCCCCGGTTTCCTTTCCGCATCCCCTTCGCCCCTTCGCAAGAGCTGCGTGCCTTTGGAGCGAAGGGCCTCTCCATCCCCTCCATGATGCGCGCGGGCCCTTCAGCGCGGTCAACCGAGCCGCCATTTGTCACCGTGGCTCGACGCTTTGCGCTGCCGCCCGCGGCCGAGGAACCCGCGGCATCTCGACTCGGCTGGGGATATGAGGAAGCGCCAACGGGCGGCAGTTTCCGATAACTTTCGGTAGCACGTAGCAGGCAGCTGGCACGGCGCTGTATATACGGATATATATAGACGTATATATGTCAGAAGAGCGAGCCCGAACCTCCTCTGTTCTCGCGCTTCCTTCCTTCCTTCCTTCCTGAATGTTAGATGGCGAGCGAGGGGGAAAAGAGAGATATAACGGAAAGAGGGCGCTAGGAAGTAAAAGAAAACTAAAAGTCGCGCACGTAAAGCAGTGTTCATCTTCGTCGCAAGAATCCTGCAGGGCGCGAAGAAATTGTTGCGGCGAAGATGAGACTGGCTGCCGCCAGCGGAGCGCGCTGCGACACGCGCCAGCCAAGTCCTATAGCTCCCCCGTGTCTTTGACGAAGTAATTTCCGTTTTCATCCTTCTCCGTACACCGCGCGTGCGCAAAGAAGGTACGGGAACGTGGCATCTCTCATTTCCTTCTGCGGATTTCTTTACGTCCTCCTCTGTTTCTTCTTGTTTGTATCTTTATTCATTCGCCTTCGCTATATTACTCCGTTTAGAATCCAGCGCCTTTCGTTGCGGCGCTATAGTATTCGCCTGCTTGGCGGCTACACAGAGAATACTCCCACGAAGTGTCGAGATAAGAGCTTTTCCTTTGGCAAGCGAGCCAGAAAAATAATTAAGTAGAGATCGAGACGTGTCGCAGCGGAGTTCAGCTTCTTCTTGCTCGTTCCAGTGTAGTACCGATATTATGTATACTATCTCTCCCGCCATTCCGTGTCGTCGAATTCGGGCCTCCGACTTCTTATCGAAGCCCCCTCCGAAGTAATCAGGTAACTATTTCTTCGTCTGATTATCGACTTCTTCTTCTGCGGGCCTTTACTCCACCATTTTCTTTTCTTTCTAACCTCCACCGAAGAAATAATCATACAGCTGCAACTTTACAGGGTCAGATATATTAAGTGTCACGACCGCAACGCACAGGTGTGAGAAGCGCTTGGCTCCGGCGAGACCCTCGTGGAGTGGCTGCCCAGCTATCGCACTCGCCTCGCGATCATTACGCGCGACGCACGAAAGCGGCGAAAAGAAGTTTCGCCGCTTTTTTTAAATCGTTCTTCTTCTTCCTCCTCATCTCTGTCTCCTCTGTGCCGTCTAGTCGCGACGCTTTTTCATCTCTGACGCGTCAAAAGTCAAAAAGAGAGGAGACAGAGAGAGACGAGATAAGAACAGTCGTGTCGAACGAGACCGTCTCGACCTCTCGCATTGGTCTCGTATAAGATGGTCTCGTAAGACAAAGATGGAGGAAGAGAGGAGACGGTGGTGAGGTATCGCTTTTCTCGAAACACGCAGCGGCGCGCGGCTGATAAAAAAAGGGAAGGCTTCCCCCCCCCCCCCCTTTTTTTTGGCTTTTATAGATATGTTCGCCGCCTGTAAAGTGGACCGTGCCGTTCGCACCGAGTGCTTGTAACGAAGACACGTCGCTGCGTCATAAATCAAACGCAAAGCGGGTACGTTTGTGGCTCGATCGCCGACTTCCCGCGGCTTTTTTTTTTTCTTTCGTTCGTTCGTTCACGCGCGTGTATTCACTTTCGCTCGCGTTTTTATCTATCTTTTTCTCCTCGCTTGTCGCGGTATTTCCGAAACGACACCTGCGCAATCGGCATGGAGTCCTTAATCAATAACCTCCTTTTCGCGGTTCCTTGACCTCCAGAAAGAGGGGGAAGAAATGCACTTGGGGCGATCGCTTCGCATTTCAACTCGTTGTAGTGCGTCGTGCGTATGTGGATTGCCCAGCGATTGAAAGAAGAATAAGAAGAAGAACGACATCTTGTCTCGTTCGTGGCAAGTCGTATATAAGTGAGGCAAAAGAATGCGCGCCATCTTTATGCCATTTCGAGGGCACCCCTCACTCACCTTTGACCCGAGACTTCACGCGTTTAACTTCGCGGAACACGTTACCGAGAGCTCGCAAACGGCCGGCGGCGCGGCTACGTTGGTGGGCTCGATCGACTTGACCGCGAGCGGTTATCGAGGCTTGGTTATAGTTAAGAGTCGTTAGTGAGAAAGCGCGCGCTTCACGATCGTTCATTCTCGATGTCGGCTTGCGTATCCGCGTGCACGTATATATACGCCTTTGGGGCTTTTTATCTTGTCTCCTCCCAGTCGTCATCAATATCCTCCATGCATCTGCTTCCCTTAAGATTAGTCTGTTCGTATTCGCAAAGACACGCATGGACCAGTGTCCCGTAGCGTTGCTTACAGGAAAAAGCAGCGAGCGCGAAAGAAGTGTTAAAGACTAGAGTTCGCTACATAAACGATTTTTTGGAGATACTGCGTAAGTCCCCCCCTCCCCCTTTCCTGCCCTCAAAGGTGTAAAATTTCTCTACTGGGTGTATATCTCGCTAGACTAGAAGAATTATGGTTCTCATCGTAGCGTGGATGCCACGAGTACAAACGCATATACCACGCGTTTCGAATACCGTGACAGCTCAGCGTGTAATGACGCTCGTACATGCGTCGACCTAAGAGTGAGTCAAAGCGCAAGAACGATTGCAAAAATTTTTGGCGCCTGTATAGGTGTTACCACGCCCAACTGCCATACTCATCCTTATACTCAACCTCAGGAAGGAAAGCGTGTGAGCTCACTATCCTGAAGCCGAAGAAACACGGCTCCCTTTTTATAGATGGCTCTCTCGCGGCGCCGAAGAGCCTCGGAGCGTCCTGTTTGTTTTTATTGTGGAATCCCTGGAATAATAAAAAAATATATGGAGATAAAAAGAGAGGGGAGAATGCGGTTATGACCCCTCCGTTTTGCGATAAGGCGCCCACGCGGACGCAATGTATGGCCGCAAGAGCATTCTATCACTTCGTTATCTGGAGAGCCATAAATATATTCTCCGCGGGAACGCTGTGAGCGCGCATAGCGTTGGCCTTAGTCACCACCGCAATGTTCCAAAACTCGCGGTCGTTCATAATAAAATGATCCCCCTCCCTCCCTCCTCTCCCATCCATCTAACGGTCTCGCCACTCCCGATGCCGATTTCTTGATCCCTTGCTTCGATGCATTTGCGCTGATATGCTATAGGCAATAACGCAGAACCGATGGCAACAACGGGAAACGAAAGCGCAGTCATCGTGATTCTACGCGTATATAAAAGAGGGGCGGGGCCCCCCCTCGCGTGTACAAAACTCCCGGAGGGACGAAACAAAGCAATCGTGTCTGTGCACGCGGGCGCGTAATGAAATACCGGGCCCGTGCGAAGCACGTCTCGGTCATGAGTGCGCTATTGGACCAAGCGACAAGATTCTCCGCTTCGACGCGCCGCCGCCGGGATCCATTAACCGGTATGCATGGCATTCCGAGAAATAAAAAGCAGGTATGACGGAGTGTAACCGCCTATAGATTGGTCCGCCACCTCTCCCTCTCTCTCTCTGACATCACCCGCCTCCTTCTCACTCTCTTCTCTTCTCTAGCTGACCGGTCCGCCGCCCCGTACCCGTAATAACAAAATGCTGCTATAGCCGTATGGTCACTGCGATTGCTGTGCAACTCAACGGACAGCGTATCGGTCGCGCGATGATCTTTTACTGTTAGGTTTCTTTGATTCTTTCATTTCTTCTGATACTGCTGCTGCTGCTGCTGCAGTTGCTAATTCACGCACGGTTGCGCATTAGCCAAGAACCATTGGCGCGTGCTCGAAAGAAATAAAGTGAAAAAGGAGTCAGCAAGCAAGCAAAGGAACACTTAAAAAAAAAAACAGGAAGATGTAAGCGACGTGTATCTCTCTCCGGCACCACGCGCATACGAAACGTGTTCGTCTAGGTGAAACAACAACCGCAGGAAAGCGGGAGTTAATGCGCCGTGTTGGCGGCACGTACAAGTAGTTATACAGAGTCAAGCGAGAAGGGGAGGGGTCGCCTTTCCTCCTTACCCGCCGCCCGCGCTGCTGCCCTTTTCGGTATAACTACCGGTTGCCGAGCGCCATCGAACACGATATCTGTGTGGAAGTTCGGCAACGAAGCAAGCAAACAAGCACCCCGCACATTCTGCTGCAAGCGCCTCGCAACACTATACACAACGACGAACACGTTAGATGCCGCGCCGGCGCATGGCTTATATAATACACGGTGTTATTGCGCTCCTCTTCTTCCGATTCAGCTATGCCCTCCTCCTCTTCGCCCCGATCTAGCACCACCTACCATGGTGCCCGAGGAATCCCCCCAAGAAGAGAGAGAGAAGGGGCGGGGGGGGGGGGGTGTTGGCCAGTTGAGGAGGAAAGCTAGAGAGGGAGGGGAGGGGTTCGGCGGGGGTCAGCGTGTGATTTATGAATCGATGGAACGCATTGAGAGCGCTGTCGAGCGTACCCCCCCCCCTCCCCGCATCCATCTCTGCGTGCGGGTGTCCGGCCGTGCCTGCATATACCTAGCTGCCTGGCCGCTTACGTGGTGCGCTGCTCTTCTGTCTAGAGCTACCTCTTTCCCTCTCTCTTTTTCCTTCTTTTCCACATCTGAGAGCGTTGCCTGTTGCGGAGCCTGCAGCGTTGCTACTCGGATCGCCTTTCCCCTGCTCGCGTTGGAAATAATTTGTACCGATATCACAGTGCGCCCACTCCCTTGTAAACTCTCCGTTCACGCATGGTATCTCTCTCTCTCTTTATTGGATGTGCATCTGCGCGTGTCGATCCTGCGCAGCTCGGGCACGAGCTGATCTCGCGTTACCAGAGCCTGCTGCACCGGCCCAACCTCTTTCCTTTTTTCTGTCTTTTTTTTTCCGCGTTAGTTTTATTTAATAACTCGTTCTCGAGGAGCGTAATCGATGACTGCCGATCAGGCACCGCGTTACCGCTTCTATCGCTTTGCTTCAAGCAAGCACACGCTCGAGAAACGATACGCGTGTACGTTTGTAATTATATGCATATACATGGCGTGGCGCTGGTTCTATCTAACGGGCCGGCTGGCACTGTCCAGGCGTTTACTGAGAATAGAAATCTAGATGGGGGTGTGGAGCCCCCACGCGGAGTGCCAGCGCATCATTGGCGAGTGTTGCTGCGGCACCGCTCGCATGGATGAACACTGAAGGGGAAAAAAACAAAAACAAAACAACAACAACGAAACGAGTCACAGCTTTGCGACGAAACACTGCTGCAGCTTTTCTTTTCCTAAATGTTTGTTCCCGTTGGCCAGTCGGCCTCACCATTAATACGTTTAGCGTAGATCCAACCGAATTTTTTACCAATGTACACTGTTTTCTTTTTTTTTCTAATTTTCGAAAGCTTTATATATCTGGCTCGAAGGGTTTCAGGGCATTTATACTGCCAACTTCTCAATGATTTCGGGCATGCCGTGCTCGCACTGCACGCAGCAAAACGTACATGCAAGGTGCAATTTCAACAATGCATACCGGCAGGATCTCCCTTCTTTTGTCGTTGTTGCTAACGTGGAACATCGTGGAAGAGCCGCGGAACCGTTTTCGAAAGTGGCCACGCCTGCTGCACTTCCTGTTGCACCTACTTCAAGCATTTTCCATTTAATGTACGTTCGCGCCCCGAGGCGGGTTTCTATACCGTACTCAAAGTATTCTATCGCTACCGCGGGCCGCGCGGCATTCCCCCGTTTATAATGCGTGCGTAGCGTGGTAGCTCGCCTATACAACAATAACAACAACAACAACAACGACAAAAAAGAGAAAAAGAAAAGTGGAAGGTGATCCAACATGCACGGCTGCTGCGGAGTTGCTGAGTTCGAACCAGTTCAGAACCATTTGTCTAGAGGCACCGCGCAGTTGCGTATAGAATGCGCTCCATACACACCGCCGAGTCTTGTATGGCTGTATATAGGTGCGGCTATAGCGCTATAGTGGAGAACAACGGCCCCTGCTGTACGCACTCACTACACACTACATAGACAAGCGATCGTTCGTTCGGGCTTTGAGCGGTTCCCGAGCGCATTTGTCACGTCCGAGCCGGAGGATAGTTTTCGTCCCGCCGTCGCAAGCCCCCCGAGGCGATGTGTATAGCTGCGCCGCGAGTCGAGCGGCGGCAGCCTTTCGCAGCATCCATAGGTCCATTGCTCACACGGTAATGAACATTTGTGCCTCATGACAGGGACGCCGTGGCGTCATTAGTTATACGTGTGCGACACGCGTGCCGCGTAGCGGACGCGATTGCCGCTTATATATATATATATAGGAAAGATTACTTTTCAAGGTCTCGTTTTTCTTTGTTATATATATATGTTTTCTTTGTTACGTTTTTCATTGTTAGCAGTGTCCAAGCACTGGCAGAGCAAGCAGTGTCCTCCTTGTCGCATTTAAGCACTTAATATATATATATATATATATATATATATATATATATATATATATATATATATATAATGGTCACGACACCACTGAAACATAGAATCCGGACGCGCTGCTTTTGCGCGTCTTTCACATCCGTCAAAAGAGATGGTGCGGAGACCTGTGTTCTCATCCTTCGTCAACGGGTTGAGAGAGAAAAGGAGAGCTTTGTGTGTGTGTGTGTGGGGGGGGGGGGGGGGGGGGGGGGACTGAGCAGAATGTACACCAGCCGCGCGGCAGCGTCATTTCCCTTACGGCAGTGCGTTATACGGTATACTATACAGACTATACGATAATGACAGATTAAGGTGTTTCGTATCCTTTTAGAAATAAGGGGAGCTGCAATACATGTAGGATTGAGAGAGGCATGAGGAACGAAGAGAATAGCTTTTTCAAGGATAGCCAAAACTTCCTTGATACGAAATATTGTCAGGGAGTGCGTATGTATTGTACGTATAGTTATTACATCAAACTGTATGTAACTGTTTTTAACTTGCAACTTGAAGGGTTGATAATATAAAGTGCAAGACCTTTGCTATATTTAAATAATATTGTACTGTATATTGGTGTATTCGTCCCTTCTTTCTTGCTTGCTTGCTTGCTTCCTCGAAAAAATGAAACTATGCTAAACATTCTCGTAGCACTAATTGGCTGCCCTCTTAGCGAAAACAGAAAAAAAAAAGAAAAGAAATCGAAGTAGCTCACAGCGTAACGAGAGGACGTCTGTATCACCCGTCGTGAAGGCGCGTTCCTTGCTGTTAAAGATCGGTAAACGAGGAGGATAGCAAAACAAAATTAAGAAAATCAGAAAAGCGGAAAAGGTGCATTAACGTTACGTATGGTTCAGCGACTTCTATTCTCTGCAGCCATGGTTCGTGGGCGAAGCTCCACTTAGAAAGAAAGAAAGAAAGAAAGAAAGAAAGAAAGAAAGAAAGAAAGAAAGAAAGAAAGGAAGGAAGGAAGAAAGAAAGAAAGGAAGAAAGGAAGGAAGAAGAAGAGAGGAAGAAAGAAAGAAAGAAAGAAAGAAAGAAGGAAGGAAGAAAGGAAGAGAAGAAAGAAAGAAAGAAAGAAGGAAGGAGAAGAGAAAGAAAGGAAGGAAAGAAGAAAGAGAAGGAAAGAAAGAAAAGGAAAGAAGAAGAAAGAAAAAGAAAGAAAGGAAAGAAAAGAAGAAGGAAGAAAGAAAGAAGGAAGAAAGGAAGAGGAAGAAAGAAGAAGAAAGGAAGGAAGAAAGAAAGAAGGAAGAAAGAAGAAGAAGAAGAAAGAAAAGAAAGAAAGAAGAGAAAAGAAGGAAGGAAGAGAGGAAGAAAGGAAGGAAAGGAAGAAAGAAGAAGAAAGGAAGGAAGGAAGGAAGGAAGGAAGGAAGAAAGAAAGAAAGGAAGAAAGAAAGAAAGAAAGAAAGAACGAAAGAAAGAAGAAAGAAGGAAGAGGAAGGCGAAAGAAGAAAGGAAAGAAAGAAAGGAAGGGAAGAAGGAAAAGGAAGGAAGAAGGAAAGAAAAAAGAAAGCGAGGAAGGAAGGAACCAAAGAAAGGAAGGAAGAACGAAAGAACGAACGAAAGAAAGGAAGAAAGAGAGAAAGAAAGAAAGGAAGAAAGAGAGGAAGGAAGAAAGAAAGAACGAAAGAAAGAAAGAGAGGAAGGACGGAAGGAAGAAAGAAAGAAAGAAAGAAAAGAAAGAAAGAAAGAAAGGAAGGAAGGAAGGAAGGTAGAAAGAAAGAAAGGAAGAAAGGAAGAAAGAAAGAAAGAAAGAAAGGGAAAAAGAAAGAAAGAAAGAATGGAAGGAAGGAAGATAGAAAGAAATGAAAGAAGGAAGGAAGAAAAGAAGGAAGAAAGGAAGAAAGAAAGAAAGGACGAAAAGCAACGCGAAAGGGCCCATGTCTGCCTCATTAAAACCAAGATTAGAGTTCATAATCCGTATTGACCCCCCCCTCCTGAAAATAAATTACTATTAAACTTCTTTTTTTCTTCAACTTTCGCCCAGCTTCTTTCGGGCTCGCGACTGCTTCGGATTTCCGCATTTTTTTTTTCTTTTTTGACTTCCGTTTAGAAGCTTAATCTGGGATCTGCTTTAAACAAAGATCGACCGACTGTATTCGTGAGCTTCCTTAAAAGCTTTCGTCTTTATTATTATTTTGTGTCACTTTCTTTATTCGCTTCTTAAAATCTCATTCAAACCCGTGCGCAATCTTCTACTGCTTCTTTTCAGTTCTACCTGTTTCGAAAGATTCAATCTGGATAAAAAAAAAAGAAAGAAAGAAAGAGTAAGAATACTTCAACCGCACAGGCTTAGAGGGCTGCGTGCGTTTGCGATACGGCAGAGAGATTTATGTATTATTCTGGAAATCGAAGCAGATCTGCCTCGCAGAGGTACAAAGATTATTGCGCTTCCAGCGTATTATCGTGCCTGTGATTTGGCAATGCTTGCAATCAATTTCGCTCATCGTGTAATTCTATCGGCGCCTGCTTTGTTTCAGCATTTTTGCTGCTTTCGTTCGATAGCCTCTCCCATACGGAGCATGATTAATAGAGTGTATGTACCTTCAGTGATTGCATGTCAATCGATACTGTGGTTGGTTCGATATTGAGTCTGAAATCGACTTCTGTGTCGTATAAAGAGACAGAGGATTGAATTTGAAAGCGAGAGATTTGATTGGTGCCGCTAAACTTTCCCTTTAGCGCCATCCATTTGTCAATGTCTTGAAACCAGGTGCATTGTAGTTCAGGTTAGTCGGAGGGCCAAGAAAGGCTGTGAATTCAATCTCGCTGCGCATGCATTAAGATATTGTACTCGCGTGAACGTGACAATATATGTACACCTAGCAGCAAAAGTTTAGGGTACGTGTGCCCCCCCCCCCCCCCAAGAAATGCGTATTTCTGTTCTATCATTGCCTACAGATCTTAATCTAGCTGCTGATAGGTTGGAATATCAACTGCAGGCTGAGACATTTATTTGGAGGTTATGTTTCCAGACAAAACGACAATATAGCTTTGTTCGAACATTTCGCGTCCCGCAAAGTTTTGCTGCAGGGTGTATTCTTTCGCGAAAGCCCGTCGCATTTCCTGCATACGTTTAAAAATGATAATAAAAAAAATAAAAGATAACGCGCACAAACCAGCAAAAACATATGGAGGCCGTTTTGAAAGCGCTATACGTTTAGTTTTAAACGATCGTGAGTTAAAGCACACTTTGTTATATATATATATATATATATATATATATATATATATATATATATATATATATATATATATATATATATATATATATATATATATATGGGTCCAATAACGTTGCCGACGATACAACTATCGCTTTGCACCGTGAAGACACCGTACAGTCAGTGGGGCCTCTGGAAGCCCATTTCACAAAATCGAAGTCTCTGTGGTGATCCACTGTCATTGTAGCAAGGTCATTTACATTTAGCATGTCTATAATCTTCACTATAAGCGGAACGCAAGAGATATACTTCATAAGCCGCGGCATTGCACGGTTCGTGCTTTTGTGTGCGTGTGCGCGCTTCATTACACTGCGGTTCGGCCTATTTCGTTACACTTGCAACTTTCCATGGATACTACTCTTCCCCCCCTCCCTCGGCCGGCTTCTTTCGAGTATTTGATTTAATTTGACATTCAGTTTCAAATCAATTCCTGTCCGTACTAATGACTTCGCATCCTTTTTTTTTTTGCCATCTTCAGCCGGAAGCTGGGCCGTGGAGGTGACGTTCCGAGTGACCAATCGCAACTACTCCCCGGATTTGGTCGACCACTCCAGCAGGGTCTTCAAGTCACTCGCCTCGGAAGTGGCGCGCGCGGTGAGTGTTTTGTTTGCTTTAATCGGCGATCAACGTTGCTCCGTAAACGCCACTTTATAGCCGATCTTACTCAAGACACATGGGCACCGCCGCCTTGGGCTGTTGAACGAATGTTTTCTTGTTTTTGTACATGGTGACGTGAATGAATAAGCTCATGAAACGTCGAATGCTCCAACCCAATCATTTTCGTGTGTGCGCGTCTACCGTAGCACTGTTGGTTCAGTAGGTCAAGATATAAAACGGCAAGGCTACAGCCCAATATGGCGGCACCGAAACCAATACGTAGAAGTCTGTGTACGCAGAGGAAACCTCCCTACCTTTGAAAAATAATATCTTCTTTGTTTTCTACGCTGCGATTTCTTACTTCTTTCTCATTTGTCCACTCCGTCGGCGCTTATACCAATCACAATATAGCGAACGCCATGGCTGCCGCTTTAGTACGCCTCGAGCAGTCTTAGACATCGCCGCTTCGCTGATATCCGACATTTATTTATAAGGTATAGAGAAAGTTAAGGTTAAAAGAGATAAAAGATGGCAGGCAGGAAAATGGCGCAGTTTTGCCCTACACTTTCATCTTCCGTGGAGCCCCACGAAATTCTATAGTATAATATATATCTATTTGTAATCGCCCGTAACGTTAAAACGAATACGCGGTAAGGTGGGGGCGAAGGGGAAGGATGTGCAGCGATGAAATTCTCTGTCAAACCCTCATCTTACAGCCACCGTGTGTTTATCGATCGACCGGGTCTTTTTTTTTTTTTTTAAACTAATTCCGATGTCTTGGCTGCGGAAAGACTTATACATCGCGGTGATATCTATACCGTAGTCAAAGACACAAAGGAGACGAAAGAGAGAAAGAGAGAGAAAAAAAAAGAACTGTTTCAAAGATGAATACAATTGGAAGGAAAGTATACAGAAAGGACAAATAAACAGGGAAGGCTGTACGTACACCGAGATGGCGAAAAACGCATTCCAGAGAAATCGACGACGGCGGTGTAGAGAAATGCGCGAAATCATTCCGGCACTGCATCTATGTCTAAGGGCAAAAACGCCTCCAGATTTATTCTATTTCGCCCGTTCTTATTTTACTTCTCGCTTTATATGCGTTGTTCTCTTCCCTTTTGGCGCGCGTTATGATTTCAAAATGTATTTTTTTTTTACTTTTTCTTTTTCAATCTAGAAAGAAGTCACCATCTGTCAAAAAAGGGAAGGTGAGGGGGAAAACGGTGGTGATTGTGGAATGTCTATATTTTTACACATCCCGCATACGTGGGCCATTTCGGACTCGTTTTAAATTTACGATGAGAGACCGCTCCTTTCTTTCTTTCTTTCTTTCTTTCTTTCTTTCTTTCTTTCTTTCTTTCTTTCTTTCTTTCTTTCTTTCTTTCTTTCTTTCTTTCTTTCTTTCTTTCTTTCTTTCTTTCTTTCTTCTTTCCTTCTTTCTTTCTTTCTTTCTTTCTATTTTCGTCTCTCATCCTAAACCACACCGCGTGCCCCTCTCGGAAGCATCTTCCCCGACGGGAGAGGATATCTCTTCCTTCTCCTCCTCTTTTTTTTTTTCTCTTTCTCGTCTTTTCCCCGAGTCGAGGACGGGACATATACAAGGATCAAGAGGGCGTTTCCGTCGTCAGACGTTTGCGACGACGACACGTGGTGGGGAGCAAAGAAAGCGAAAAACTGGACAGAGAGACGGAAAGAAATTGAATAAAAGAAAAAAAAAAGTAGACGAGCGGAAACTGGCGAAATCCCCTCCGGAGAAGAGTGAAAGTTCGGGCTTCCTGTGATCAAAAATGTAAACAACGCGATGATCCAAAGAAATCCGGAAGATGTACACTGACTTCTCCCTCCGCCGATATTATATATATATATATATATATATATATATATATATATATATATATATATATATATATATATATATATATATATTCGTGGGTGTGTATTATTGTAGTACGCGTATATACTATATTCCATGGCTCGGAGGACGTTGACTCCAAAGCCGCGGCCACCAGCGATTTGTTTTCGTCTCGCGGTGTGCGCGCCAGCCGACATTGAATGTTTCAACTAATACATCAAAGGGGTTTATGCTCTGTGTGAAGTGCAGTATGGCGAACGTTTTCGATGTTATAAAGATAACCATATGCGACAGCAATCTGTGTGGCTAGGCGAAATGATAAGAATAAGAGGACTCTGCAGCCACGTTTTGTCTTTAGTTTTTTTTTTTTAATTTTAAGAAACTGACCCTACGTTTCGAGACCCGTTCGGTCTTCAGCAAACATGAAGCGTGTCCAGGGACTGCCGTGGCTGGACGTAATACAACTGCTAATAACTATAACAAGAATAACAAGAACTATAACATAACAAGCACTATAACAAGAAATGAAAGCACGGTTTCTCCCACTCTTGGAAGTGGAGCTGTGGAGTTGGTGAAGTGAGAGAGGGAGTGGAAAGGAGGTGGTTGAAGGCAGCTGCACAGCAGGAAGCCATCGTCGGGTTCCTATAGCTGCTCGGTGTAGCGAGGGACAAAAACAAACAACAATAATAAAAATAAAAGTCAAGCTCGATACTCTGGGCGACAGAACTCGCGAAAGACGTCTCCATATCTCAGATACGCACTGTCACGGGGAACTGATACGAAACAGAATCCTTAAAAAAAAAAAAGTTTGAACGCCGCCTTAGCAGGGCAGGGTACACAGGCAGTGGGCAAAGGCGTGTCGCAAGAGACGGATGGCTAGGCGAGAGAAAGCACTTAAAAAAAAAAACAAAACAAAGTGGAGAGGGGGAGCGCGTGAACGGAAGAAAGCACCGAGACGACGACTGCGCGCATATTCGAAAAACGGACTTCGCAATGCCGGCCGGCGCCGCGCCGATTGTCGCAAACGACGCGACGTGTATATCGGAGAAGATCCATATGCCGTGTGTTCTCAGCGAACACACACGTTCGCGCACACACGTCGGCACGCACACGTACACGTTCGAAGCGGGAACGCGTCTCTCCACGTTGAGCGGATGTAAGGAATCTTTATTTTCGTTCCTGTTGTCTTTCTTTCGATTTTTTTTTTTTGTCCTTCATTTTCACCCCGCAATGCCCGTACCACTGTCCCTCGACTCTACGTACGCTTTCACTTTTCTCTGTGCACGTCCGTCCTGATAACGTCTTCGCAGCGAAACTCCTCCCCAACGAGAGAGGTGTGTGTGGCGACGCCGGCGGAGACGATATTGATATTTGCTTAGCCTCGTCTCGCCGGCGCGAGCTCTCTCTCGCTCTCCTAATATTCGCTTCCCGATCCGGCGCGGAACTTTTTCGCGATATCGTCTCCGCGCGAACCTTGTGCCGCCGCGCAGGAGCCAGGAAAGATGACAGATCGAGCCTTGCTTCCTTCCTTCCCTCCTTCCTTCCTTTTTTTTTTTTTTGGTTTATGCGTTTTTAAAAATTTTTTTTTTACTTTTCAAGTCAGTATATGCGTTTGCTCATACTTTCGGTTCGCACCCACCCGTTGCTTCTCCGAAAAGTATTGCGCCGCCCCACACCCGTCGCTGTGTTCTTTATTATTATCGTTATTATCGCGATTTTAGTCGCATTCCGCGTTCCATCCTGCGCCCATATTTCAATAAACGAACGTCGCTTCTCGGATGTTCCACGCTCCGTCTTGAAGGGGGGAAAGAAAGAAAGAAAGAAAGAAAGAAAGAAAGAAAGAAAGAAAGAAGAAAGAAAGAAGAAAGAAAGAAAGAAAGAAAGAAAGAAAGAAAGAAAGAAGGAAAGAAAGAAAGAAGGAAAGAAAGAATAAGGAATGAATGCGGAGAATGCGAGATCGCGATAGCCGAGAGAAATGTACGAATGCGAACGGTATGCGGATGATATCGACACAGAACTCACTGTCTTCGCGGCGTCGTCAACCATGTTGCTCCTGTCCCGATGCTCCCGTATATTTTAATTAAAAGCACGACGAAACGTGCATTCATGCAGGTTGTGCAGGTTTCCACACCAGTTCGTCATACGTGCTTCCAACTTGCATGCTTGAGCAGTCGTGTGTGTCGGGCGCGGCTCTGAAGGCCATTGTTTCAGAGGTCGTTTCAGAGGTTCGCAGAGATTGTACAACAATTATTTGGACTTTAATCAGTGATGAGTGATTATCGAATAAGAAATGAAAAACAATCTAGGTTTCAACGCAGTTCGCGTATATTTAAATGCTCGGGAAAGACCGTTGTGACGACTTCCTAAGCTTCTCTTTAATATACGAGCTAGCGCAGTGTGAACCATTGTTGTCTGTATACGGCTCAATCTCACAAGTGTGTGCGCATTTCGCGACTTACGTAATACAGATTGTTTTGTATTTAAGTCTTTTTTTTTTTTTGCTCCATAACTGTTCTCCTTCACCCTCTCTCTCTCTCTCTTTTTTTTTTGTTCCTACGCGCTTTCATGCGGCGTTGACCAAATTAAACTTACACTACACTTTTGGTACGCTTACGTGAGTGCACTTACACATGCATGCTGTCGCGGAGTACTAGTTACGTCTCTAACTAGCTCTTAACCAGCGATGCATTCATTATGCCCGTGCGCTTGGCTCGATCGCCAAGTAAAGTCAGCAGAGAGCGAGACGAAGAAAGAAGGATGAGCCTTCTAAAGAACTGCTCATGTCTTGGAATGAATGAACGAGCGGGCCACGGGGCAAGAAAAATACTTACACCACGGCGCAGGCTCAGCAAATGAGAAGGACATCAGAGAGGACCCTCGCGCATGCCTGCGTGCGTTATTATTATGTGCTGCAGCTTGTCGTTCATTTGTGAACTTCGTTACGGCGCCGGGCTTCGTTCGCCCCGGTGAACCGGCCGGAGTTCCTTGAGAATTCTTCGGCGCGCAAGAATTTAATGGCGCGTCTCTTTATACCACACGACCCGGCCGCCCCTGTACTCGTCGTCCGCGCAGTTTAGTTCTGTGCACTACGGTGGAAGGTGAAGGGAAGGTTCCAGGGCGAGCGCCCGTTCTTGCGCTTCGCGTCCTCGACAACGTGCCGTCAGTTTTGTTGTGCCATTGATGCAGGTGTGCGGTCTATTGATCATTGATCAATGATCTATAGACCGCACACGATCATTGATGATCGTGTGCGGTCTATAGAACGTTTGGCACGTGTCAGTAGGAGAAATTTCTTGGGGAAACGGAATGTGCAGAGTGTGTCCTCGTATCAAAGGATTGGGCACAGTGAGATGGGTTGGCCAGTGTTCCTCGTCCCCATAGTTTGCTCGGTAGAAACGGGTAATTGAACTATGGGCGGTATCTAGCGAGTACAATGTCTGTAGGGCGCGAAGTTGCTAGATAAGGTGAACGTACACAAACGAACGGCCACTCATACAGGACTGCCCGAGCACGCTGTCTCCAATGCTTCATTGAGTGCTAATGTGATTGTTTCCCTCGCGCAATATTATGTAGTTTTAAACCTAACTTACATGTTGGTAGTTTACAGGACCAAACGGAAACAAAAAGAAAAGGAAAGGTTAATTATAATTTTCTTAGAAGAGAAAGTGTCACAGATGCTCTGACCGTACACATTTAAGCGGCCCTGCTCTGCAGCTTTTATCGTGCTGCATGGAATTGAGACTGTGCGCAAGGATGCTTGAAGAAACTTCGCCAGCTTATCGCGGAGCACTGCACGTGTCCCTGTTGTAGGAAAGATATAATTAGGCTCTCTCCTTCTGGCGCGCGCGCGCTCTTTCTTCGTGCGTTGGAATGCTGATGGTGCCAAAGAAAAAAGAAAACACAGCCGAAGTACAAAATAAGGGGGCAGCAACCGTAGAATGAAGGCACGGGGTCAGTGAAAGTGAAATAAAAGAAAGTATAATGGCTAGAGAAACAAAAATAATGAAACGAGCCGTATGCCATTTCTTTTCCCTTTTTTTTCTTTTTTTTTTCTAAGGACAGACCCGCGTCGCGCCGATGTGCCCTTCGCATGAAGCAATACACATGGGTCCCTGCTTACCCGCTAACAACTCTGATCGTCGCATGCATGTGCAATGTCTTGAAAATAGAGTAAACGTCGACGGAGCCGTGAGTGCAAAAGCAGCCGCGGTTTCAACACGGGTTTGAACCGTGGGTCACGCCATGACCCACGGTTCAAACACATTGTTGCCGTGACAATCCTTATCCACGAGTGCGCGTCGCTGAACGGCACGTGCGGCAGGTAGTTATATGGGAGAGCGGTAACAGCAGAACGGTAACTATGCAAATGTACCTCGTTGGGCTTAACCATTACGAGACCACATTAAACGTGGGATCGTTCCACAAGATCTCCTCTTACTAATGGTTATGAATATATGCGGTGCACGTGTGCGCAGCGTCGTCGATCCGTTCCCGGCGAAAACGTTTCATTGTCATTCGAGGAGCCCAAATTGAGCGACAAAAGGCTGAACAGTAGCGTCTCATTGTCATAGGCAAGTACCCGTGTAATATACTTCGGGGACTTCTTTTCTCTTTTACGCTCATTAAATTTACAAACGCAGGATGCTGATGATACTGCGGAGCCGCATAATACAGTTCTATTGACCAAAGGCACTTCGATCATGCATGTCTCAAAAGACACTGAGGACGTCGATATTACCCGGCGCAGTCTGTTCTTCCTAGGTAGTGTTGCATGCGTACGCAGTTGTAAATACACACTGTACAAAAATTACTGTCACAGCCCGCGGGCTATAACCTCAGCTCAAAATTTATTGCGCGTGTTGTTGCAAGGACCTCGAAACATTCGAGGCGCATGTACCACGCTTACAGTATGCCTATTTTGCTTTGTAGAATGACTGTGTACCACCAGTCATATAATATACGCAGGGGTGGCTCCAGCAGGAGGGGCACACCCCTCCCCCCTCCCTTTCCTACCAAAGGAACTCGTCGTGGTTTCGGTTTTTTTCTAACGCCGCAGGATATCAGCGAATCTGAGGGCTGGTTCCCGTCGTCGGTGGGCAACAGCGCTTGGCCCACGCCGTGTGTTTTCACGTAGAAGTGGTCGTAGTTGTCGATAACCACCACGTGCTGGTGTCGTAGGTCGGCAGTCTCTCTCCCATTCCATTAGCGGAAGATCGAACTTGGACGACGACAGGCATGCGACATGACCGCAGGGCCCCGTGACATCACGAGGACACGGACAGTCGTATGCGCGGGTCGCGTCTTTTGTCGTTTGTCCGCGACGTCGAATGCGAGGGCTAAAAAATGGCTATCCCGCCCAACCGCACCGGACATGCTTATTACACACCGACCGCGGTCCTCCTGTCGCGTTTCCTGCGTTGGTCGCAGATAGGTTGCCCAATGCATGGGAGGTATATGTATAGCCTACAGCACTTATACTCTGACGAATTATGCTCGTTTAGAAATCGACTGCTTTCTCGGTTCTCTGCGCTGTCTCTTTCTCAGCGTTCACTTTCTGTTTTTTTTTTCGTCACGCTGCTGGACGTCGCTTGGGAAGCAACGCGGTGACATCGCCCTTTTTGTCGCGTTCCCAGTCCTACATAATGACACAGTCGTTGTTTCGTGGGGACAGAGAAAGCCTGCGGTGTTTGTGTGCCGCAGACAAAAGAAGTAAGAGCAATAGCTTCGACCAACGATGCCCGCTTTCGGACGACGCCAGAACAAACTACGTACCGTCCTGCCCTGAGGTTCGGCTGCCCGTATATTATGAAAAAAAAAAACTGCAAAAGATTGACCGAGCGATCAAGAACTACCACGTCACTGCGCTCGGGGTTTCACCTCATCATAATTTTTTGTAAGTTCCAGTTCTGACTATGCTATAGTTCGTGCAAGCGCCGCAAAGCGAAATAAATAAACAAGACCTTGGGCGTTACGCCATGTGTGAATTGCATCATCTGTTGCGCCGAAGTTGGTGGGTCATCACGCGCGAAATTCCGAAAGACCGGTCACACAGGCGCGCGAGCGTAGATCGAGAAACGCGCGTTACAGAAGCAACGGAGAGTCATTGCAGACGTGAATTGCGTACGAGACCTATTCCTTAATAAAATATGAATAGGCATGAAAACAAGAGTTTCGCATTAAATAAAGGCCAGTAGCATTCCAGATAGCGACTTGATTTTTGGTTTTATTATATATTTATTATATATATATATATATATATATATATATATATATATATATATATATATATATATATATATATATATATATATATATATATATATATATATATATATATACTTAAATGCCTGCCGACGAGGACACTGCTCGCGCAGAAATGTAACTTCATCGCAAATTACCTGTTTGCAGTGCACTCTTGTCTTTTCAGTAGTTCAGTATCAAACAACCTCAGCTCTAGATTTCCGCAAGCCGAGTGACACGGAGAAAACTGGCCTCGGCACACAACGTCGTCGAATGCGGCCCGAACTGCTCCGTCGAGCCATTTATTCGCCATTTGCGGATCTGTCGTGCGCGGAAATAGAAGAGAAAGCCGCGGCGCGGCACCGCAAGAGAGAACTCGTGCATACACACACGGGGTGGGTGCGTCGTTCGGACTCCATAATAAGGCTTCTCGCTCGAAAAAAAAAAAGAAAGAAGCGAACGTTTTCTCCGGGAGGCGCGGTGACGCGGGCCGCACCAAAGAATGGCACCAAATAAACTCCCGGCCCGTGCGACAAAAGGCGAGAAAATAAAAGGAGCTTTTTTTTTTTCTTCTTCTTCTTCCGTGCACCCCCCGTCCGTCGGACGGAGAATCGGCGACGCGGAAGCACAAAGGAGTCGACGGTGGGCGAAGAAGCGAAGACGATGCCGCAGTCACAGCGCTGCCACGGCAGTTCATGCGGCGAGACCCCCTGCCCGAGAAAGACAGGACTCTTCCACGGTTCAGGGCGCTTTGCTTTCGTTTTCGACCCCGTTTTCGTTTCCTTTTTTTCTATGATTAGAGGAGAGCGAGAGAACTTTCAATCTTATTCCGAAGAAACTGTAAGCCCCCAACGTTTCTTGCAAAGTCCCCGGTTCTTGGCGTTTTCGTTCGCTTCGCTTCCACGTGCTGCTCTACAGTGAAAGGTGGAGAGGGAGATGAGGCGCTTGTCACACCCCCTTCAAGGCGCGGGGAGGGGTGAGGGACACGGGTGGAGGGGTGTGTAAAGGGTGAGGGGGGGGCAAGGGATGGTCTTCTTGGGAGCCCGTGCGCGGAGTTTGCGTTGCCGCACGGTTCGGACCGGCAAAACTGCAGCCCTGCCGTGCATGGGCGCGTGTGTTTGCCGGCTCCAGAGAGAGAGAAAGGGGTGAGGGAAAGAGACACACAAACACGAACGCTGCCGCAGCAACAACAGAGTCCCGGCGCGGCATCCATTCAGGCGCCGCGCATACAACAGGGGCGTTCGCCGTCGTTGTATGTTCTGCTGCAGAATACGCGAAGCAGAAGGGAATGCGAAAGCAAAGGGCGGTCAGCACAAGAAGTCGAGGCGCTGGAAAGAAGCGGCGGAAGTAGCCGCTTCGAGAAAAGCAGTTCGCTAGGGGCGTGGGTCCTTCGGAGAAGAAGAGTGAGTGAGGGCTCGAGGGGGGAGGGGGTACGCACAATAATCCGCTTCAAATCGTCGTTTCAAACGAATGCGTCCCGGGCGCTGCGTTCGTGCGTGCGTCCGGCTCCGACGTGTAGCCGCCGCTTTCACTCCCCTTTCTGTGATTCTTTCTCGACTACATATACAGCGCGCGGGTCGCTGCAGGCTACAGCAACGACCGCAAGCAACATCGACTAAGCTGTATCTGCGCGTCCCTTGGCAAATCGGAACAGACTCGAACTCTTTCTCTTTTCTTTTTTCTGACCAGCGGGACACCGACCTCCCTCCCACCGAGAATAGCAAAACGATGAGGTCCTTAGTGGCGCCGAAGCACAGTCCTGACTGAGCCGGCGCTACAGGCTAGGCATAATAGCTGCGCCCCTGGGGCTAGCAAGCACGGCGCCTGACGATATGGAGGGGGGGGGGGGGGGGAGAGACACAAGTTTGCTTTCAAAACGTGCCCTGGGCGTACGCAGCCCGCCTGCGGCGCAACTCGGGAAGATATTAAACCGCAGCGACGAAGCGAAAGAATGAACGGAGCAGCACGCCCGAGCGGAAAAGAAAAAAAAGAGAGAGTCGAGAATCGGCTCTAAACGTCGCGCTTGTTCGTGACGAGCGGCGTGTGCGACAGAAAAACCGCTGGCAAATCGTGCGGAAGAGAATAAAAACGAGGCCGGAAAGCACGACTTTCATCCACCCGACCCCCACCTGCTCGAGTGGGATCTGAAGTGGACCTAAATGAAGAGAGTCCGCGCCGGACGAACGATGATGTTGACGAAGAAGGCACGGACGACTTGACGAGGCGTACGTCCGAGTCGAGATGACAACCGCGCGCGTAGTGTATTGTGAATCGGCGCTTTTTGAATGACAAGTATATATAAGCGAGAAGCGGCGGGTTTGCTCTCGGTTCGTGCGTGACCTCGGTGGTGCTCCTCTCAAGGACGTGACTTCTATCGAGACTTGCCACGTGTCGTCCTTTTCAGCGTTGACCGCGTGTCCCGGGAAACATCTCTGCGTTTTTATGACGTGCGTCCGTGCAGAAATAAATGTATTGAAGAGTATGATGAACTCGAGCTTCTGAAGACATGGTCGTTTCGTCAGTTCTAAAAAAAAAAAAAAAAAAGATTATGAGTGAAATAGTAAAACATAAGTTTAGTACTTCAGCCTACCGTAAATGCGCGTTCGCTTCGGTGCATGGTGTCATGAATTAGCATACTGTATACCCCTCCGCTGTGTACCGAGCATCGCTGAGTGACATTTCCGATTCGCTGCGCTGTACTGCCCATGCCCGTGTGATGCGTGATATCTTCTAGCAAAGTCTGAACACAGCTTTCGAAATCGCAGCAGGCGCTCGGATGCTGTGTAGTTTCAATCGTTTTTGTCCAATTGTTGTTAACGAAATTGTGAACTTCTGCTTCGCGGACTTTGTGCTTCATTACATAAAACTTTATGCTTCATTACATTACTACATAAAACTGCCAGGTGCTGCAAATATGTGTTTCTTTTGAACTGAGATAGCACAGACCAACGTTGGATGAGTGATGGTTTATGTCGAGCAGGATTGGTTAATGTTCGCTAAATTATTGCTGATGTTGGCTATGTGCTATAACAGTAACGTTGTAGCAATAACCTGTGTTTTCATTCCACCTAAAATTTTCTCTCTCTCTCTCTCGTTTACAGCTAGACGAGCTATTCTACTTAGGACCCTTATCACAAGACTACAACATGACGCAAGTTATAGAATTCAGGTGAGTTCCATTTCTTTTGTTTTCTATACAACTTGTTTCTTTTCGTCCATCTGTGCTTATCGTCGAATGCGACGCGCGAACGTGTACAACTTTCATGTCACGTATAGCAGTGTGGAAAAAGGCACGCAGTCCCGTTCTCAATCGACGTTTCTCTTCTTCTCTTTTCTCCCAATTTCATGGAAAACAGCGCGAGTGACAGTAGCAGCATCGGCGTCAGCTGCCGCATCGTGCTCAACCAGCCACTGTCGAACGCGGCGCACCACGTCGGTCTGGCGTTCATCCAGGTGCTCGAACAAGGACACGGAATCCTTCCCGCAGGGAACCTCCGCGTCGACATCCGATCCTTGCACTTCACGAGTGAGTACACAAGCTGGCATTTGCTTTGCGGGACGTTGCTTGTCTCTGCGATTAAAAAGATTCAGCAATGTCCATTGCCTAATTAGGCTGTCTCTTATGTGAGTTGCACCCATCGTTTCAAGGGCCACATCTGATTTCCAATAATCCAGATACGGAGCGAACTTTTCAAACCCGATTGGCTCCTTTTTTTTCTTTTTCGCAGTTGCTCACAACTTGCTCCAGGAATTCAGTGCTCGCACGTAAAACGTTGGGGTACTCAAATGCCTCACAGCTTGCGTTTTGCAGCCTGTCTACGTCTAACGCTCAAAATATGGCTTTTTTTTTTTTGCGAGCAATAATTCTCTAGCATACATAATTTGCGACACGTCACGTTCTTGTGTAGAAAGTTGAAAAGGTATCCGTCAAAGCGGGCTTCCCCACAAGCGTAGGCTTTATGAGAGGAAGCCCATCATCCTTCGCACTCGTTTATATTACTGTTCGCCGTCCGTAGAACTTAATAAACAAGTGTAACGGGCTAGTTGGTATAGATCCATCTTCGTAAGAAGCGCAAAACCACACACAGGGACAGCTAGAAAGAAAGACACTACACAAGCGCTTGTGTAGTGTCTTTCTTTCTAGCTGTCCCTGTGTGTGGTTTTGCGCTTCTTACGAAGATGGATCCGTAGAACCACTTGCGTGTGTGTGCGAGTGGTTGAGATAGTTGCCATTGTTAATTATAAGTAATCTGAAAGAGAAGCCAAGCGTGCATTATCCGTGACGCTTCACCTTGATGTTACTTGTGGAGTTGAACTTCAAAATTGTGTTTCTTTATTTGGACTTCAGGCTCATCCCGATCTTCATGGTACATCACAAGCAGTTCGCGTATATTTGCAGCACTGTATGACAACTCTTCTTTATAAGCTGCTACTTGGGGTTCACTATGCAAGCTTACACGTCTTCTTTTTTTTTTTACTTTTTTCCCAGACGTCAAGCCTGGCGCTGTTCCTCCTCCAGTCATGGTGACACATGGGCCATCCTACTTCGACGGTAAGAACCCTGTCTCTGAAGATCTCCGTACCGCGAGTTTACGAAACGGCAGTCGCGAAAGAGTTAAAGGGACACTAAAGAGAAATAATGAATAGGTTTAAATCGATAAATTGTGCTCTGAGAACTCGTTATTAAATTGTGCTCTGAGAATGTCGTTAATGTCGCCATCATAGGTTTACCAATAGAGGAGAAAATCAAGTTCAAAGTTTCATTTTTAAGTTTCACGCCGAAATCTCCCCGCGTGACGTCACGGATTTCGAAGTGTATTTTATCGTATTTTGGCGCCATTGGCTCAACAAAATTACCCAAAACTTAGTATGTTAAGTCTATGGCCCCCTCAGAGGACAATGCACTTCATTTTTACCGATTAGGAGCTACGTAGTCCCTAGTAGGCGCCGTCAAAACATGTGACGTCACGGCGAATGGTGCGGAAACTTCAAGGTGGCGTCGCCACCCACATTTTGTTTATGCGCGTTTTCTCGCTTACTAAGCGTCTTCTCGCAGTAAGCGTGGCGTTTTTGGTATCGTGAAAGAGTACTCTACTAATATGAGAAAAATCGCCTAGCTCTTTAGTGTCCCTTTAAACTTTGCGACAAGCGCGTGGTAGTGAAATCAGTGGAACGAAGTTCTACTGATTCCTACTAGTATACCTTAACCCTAATGTGGTTCGCTATAGTATAGTAATGCTGCTATAGTATAGTATAATATACGAGTAGTATAGTAACGCTGATATTAGTATAGTGATGATATAGTATAGTAACGCTGCTATATAGTAATGGATCAATGCCGGCATACATGGTTCTGACTGAAGCCTCTCGTTATGCTCGCAGCTGCCTGGTCCCCGTGGTCTCCGTGGAGCGACTGCACGGGCCACGACGGCCAGTGCAACCCGAATCGGCTGCGGTCGCGACGCCGCGAGTGCCGCTCGCACTACGGACGCGGCAGCCTGTTGCCCGACAACCTGGCCTGCCTCGAACAGGGCGGCAAGGAGGTCGAGTTCAAAAGCTGCCTCTGCCCGACCAGGGCGCCGCCACCCACGACCACGACGGACGCCGCGACCTCGGAGGACGGGGACGACGACGGCGACGAGGGCGACTCGGAGACCGAGAGCGCGACCGCGGCGCCACCGTCCACGACGCGCGAGAAGGCGACGGCGGACACGGCTTCGCAGCCATCGATGCCCGATGACTGTGAGTGGATGCTTCGAACCTCGACGATTGCCTTTGTTCTTAGTGTAGATACCGCCGCGGTGCGCTGTGAACCTCAGAAGGTTGTTGCATGGCCGCGGTGATGGGACTGTCGCTTAAATGTAACTACCTGTAATATGGTTGGTTTCGTGCTGCAATTCTACCCCCTAGTAAGCGCTGGTAAGTGTCGATCGTGACGCATTACTTCTTCACCTCTCATACACGGCGGCACCGCCCCGCCTACCTACACCGCCAGCCAGGACCGTAGCCGGAGGGGGGGGGGTCTAGCCCCCCCCCCCCCCTCGATATTTTGGTGAAGTAGGTGTTTTGACCAAAAATACATATGAAAAAATAGGTGTTTTTCTCGTGCGAGAGAGAATGTGTGAAAGATATAAGGCGCGTTCGTGAAGTGTCCAGCACTGTGCTAAGGTTGCTTAGTCGGTTAAGCGTCGCGCGTTTACCGACGCGGCCGCAAGGTCGTGGGTTCGATTCCCAGCGGTGGATCTTTTTCTTTGTTTTTTCTTTCTCACCCGTTGGCGTCCATTTTATCAACGTCATAACCGTAACGGAAGTACTTGGTGGACCTCGGCATAAAACACTTTCGTGTTAAAAAGAAAACTAGAGCACTTGTGATTGCTGCTTGCAGGGAGGCCGTGCCACCAGTGCCAGCCGGGCGAGATATGCTTCATGAACGGCGAGGAGACCAAGCCGCACTGCGTGATGCCTAAGGACCCCAACGATCCCCGGGGATGCGGCGGATGGTGCTCGGGACCCAACGAGCTGTGCCAACGGCTTGAGAACAACACCGTGCATTGCGTCGACGAGTCTGGTGAGCGCGGCTTGGGAGATAATTTTCAAGCATATGTCTCACGACCATGTTCCGTGTCAGTCGAGACTGTGGCATGGATTGTTTCTAATGAACGCATCTCGCGTCTCTTGTTCGTCTATTGATGCTGACTAGCGCGATCACATAATTCTAATCTATTGGCGTTTGCCTGCTTTCTGGATCTTCGCAACAGGCGTTACGACCGCAAGCGAGGATAAAGGTTGAACTGTTGTGCAATACGGCAGAGCTGCTAGGCATGGTGTTATCGCGCAGCTAAGCCTTTGTCGACATCTGCCGCTATTCAGCGTTTGGAGTTATGCGCCGCGAAATTCTGTCTCGTCAGTAGGGCGTGTAGTCCAGGCCCGTAGGCACGGAGGGGGGGGGGGTGGCCCTAGGGCGCCGACCCCCTCCCCCCCACCGAAATTTTGGTGAAATTCCTGTCTACGGGCTTGGTGTAGTCATTTCAATTTCTAGATTCCCTTACATGCCTGAACTCGGTACAAGTTTTCAGAGCTTACACTGTGTTTGTTCGACAATGACCAAATGTTTGCCTTCTTCGCTATTTCAGAGTGCCTCCACGACGAGTGGCGCTGCAAGAACGGTCTCTGCATCCCCGAACAACGCCGCTGCGACGGGCACTTCAACTGCTACGACATGACGGACGAGTACAACTGCGGTGAGTAAAGCTGGTGTGACCTATAATTAAGTACTGTATGCGCATAACAACCAAAGTGGCCTTTTTCCCGAGCATCATTACGGTGACCCACACAAAATGGCTGACCTCACGCGCTCGCCTTGTGGCACCGCTGAGCTGAGCATAGGCGTGCGCACAGGGGGGGCGGCCGCCCCCCCTAATCACCTAAGAGGGGCGGAGAGCGCGAAATCTGCCCCGTACATTGACCCTTCTATAGTCGGAATAACTTAAAGGCGGATGAGCACAAGCCTGCACCAATGGGTGCGCACTCGGGACTGACGTCATGAGCGGGACGGCCGGTGGCTCCGCCTTCGGAGAACATCGGCGCGCGCATGAGCGGGACAATTTCTTTAGTCGCGGAGGCAATCGGCTGCCGCGCTTCAGTCGTCTGGGTGGGGCCTCTCCTGCCTTATAAAGTTGTATCCGACTATAGTCACCTAAGAGGGTAGTCACCTAAGAGGGGGGGGGGGTCGCTTCGATGAACCTTTGCCTCCCCTGATGGGGAATCCTGCGCACGCCTATGGAGCTGAGGTAGAGTGCACCAGAATATTTACGAGTTTTATTGTACTCCTAGCCGAGGGAAGGCTATATTAGAGGGGATTTAGTAGAAAAGAGGCAGTCACCAGCTAGTTCGCTCATACTTTATATTTCTACTACTAGGGCGATGTCCGCCATCTTGTGTGGGTTGAACGTGCCCGGAAGAACAGAGTTGAAAATTTGGCTTATGCGTAAAGCATTGTTAAAGGGGCCCTCCAACACTTTTTTTGAAGCGCCTACATCGCTGGTGACCGCATCAACGCGTAGTGGCACTCGCCAGAACTATTGCGCGCGGAAATGACGAATATGAGCGCTGGCCTGTGATTGGATAAATGTAACGTTAGAAGTAATAACGGCGTTGTGTCACAAAAGGGGTTATTATTGGGTTTAGTTTTTCTTTAGCATGCTTTTTTCACTGAACACGAACTAGATGAACGATCTTAGACTTCTTCAGCTTAGACTGCAGCGCCCGGCAAAGAATGCGCTGAATGCCATGGCGCTGGAGGAAATGCACTGGGGACGCTCCAGGCGCCGTTGTTTGAAGAAACTGAAGGGAAAAAATTGTAAAAGCGTTGATATAGACGTCATTGCAACAAGAAAGATGACTACAAAACATGAGAGAGGCGTTCGCGATCTGCCTCGTTTCGCACGAGCAGTTCACTCTTAATGCACCACATTGTTTGTTGCTATCACAACGGCGTCATTATTACGTTGGAAAGAACGGGCAACATTGCATACAAGCTTCTTGTACGTAGGATTTTTCAGTTCATTTCATTGGGGCGCCATCCAACGTCACAGGGAGAGTGAAACGTGGTCAGGTGACCTCGTGAAAATCGAGTTGAGGGTAGTTCTCCATTTTATTGTATTTTGAGCGGTCTAGGCTGAATAACTTCGGACTGCGTGCCCCTATCGCTGCCGTTCTTGCTGCATTAATCTCTTCAGTCTACGCAATGAGGTCTGGAAAAGTGTTACGAGGGTCCCTTTAAGGAGGCAGCGTGTTAACGGAATACAATAAAAATAAGAAAAAAGGTCTACTGCTTTTGTGTGTGTGTGCAGGGGGGTGGGTGGGTTGCAGGTTCTCTCTTTGCCGGCGTCATGTTAAATCTCGCATATGCAGGTGGTTCAAATATACCAAAACCTATGCTTAGTATTTAGCGTGGTCTTCTGTTACAAGTTGATTTCGTTAAATAAGCTAGAAAAGTGAAGATGTAAACAGAAAGCAGTCGGTGCAAATCTCATATTTCGCATACGGTGGCTCCACCTTTTACTCATGCTTAACGCAGTAAAGTTAGCTTCTGGAAACCGAAACTATGGAGAGTGCGAGATGGAGAAAAACAACTTCATTGCAGTGAAAAAAACATTTTTCTTTTTCACAAATAGTGAGATTGAGAATATTTCCGCCATTAGGCGAGAACTGTGGCCTTCACACATTCATGTGTAGACAGAAAAGCACTCATACTTGTGACAATGTAGCTAGCCCGACACCACACACTTGTTTGTCACTCCTGCTTTTTAAGAAATTATGTTCATATACTGCATTTTGATGGGGGCAAATTTCAGAAACTCTCGTGTAGTTCGATTGAGATTCACATTCATGTAGGTTATGGCACACAATACCACTGATTTAGTATTTTTGTGTTTAAGGTACTTTCATTTACTTTAATTTAATTTGCTGCAGTATGTCTTGAAGAAACATGTCTTTAATGCGTAAATTGTCCTTGTTGCAGAATGTGGAAGTGACGGATTTCACTGTAGTAACAACACCTCGTGCCTGCCACTCGATCGCCGCTGTAATGGATTTGTTGACTGCTGGGATGGAAGCGACGAGGCCAATTGCACAGCTCGTAAGTATACTCTATACTAATAACACACTGTGCGCAGCACTTTATAATTGGCTACCTGAAACCATGGCTCAAGAAACTGTAATGTCAATATTCATGAAGTCTCTGCTTCACAGTCCAATAAAGTAAATTAGAATGGTCTCAGCTAATATTCAGCCATACCAGGGTGCAGTAAAGAGTGTCCCCCAACTGCACTGCTTCAGCTCATTTCAATGCACGCATTTCACAATGCACAGAGTAGACGCTTGGCTCAAAACGATAAAATACAGCATAGAATTACTCGCTGAGTGCTTCGCATGAAACCGATTCCCACAACACGTGGGATCTGCTGAATTTTTTTATGTACTGTTGTTTCCTTTCAATACTTCAATGTAACAACTCCTTTGCGCATTTAGCACAACTATAATTTTCAACAAGGCAACCTGCCAGCTGTAGTGTTTCATGGCTGTTTTCCTCACTCAGTGGAAATAACGCAACGAAAACACAGCACATAAATGAGAGGTAGCCATAGACAAGCGCTCTGTGTCTACCTTTCATTTGCACCTGCATTTTCTTTGTGCTATATCCACTAATTCACGTATGCAAAACCAACTAGAACAACATATCTATTGCCTCGTGAATGTTTCCAGTGTGTTCGTTTGACCATCTGATGAACCTATCATTTCTTTTCCACACGCAGTTTGTCCCGCCTCTCAGCACACCTGTAACAGTGGCCAATGTATCCCGATGGATAACTTCTGTGACAGCTACCGTGACTGCGACGACGGGTCGGACGAGCCGCCCGGCTGCGACTCCCCATGCCTGGCGCACCAGCGTCAGTGTCAGAATGGCCGCTGCGTGCCGGGCACTGTGTGGTGCGACGGTTTCGACTCGTGTGGTGACGGTAGTGATGAGGCCAACTGCGGAAGCGCGGCACCCTCTCGAGACCGCAGCTCCGTGGTGCCGGCACTTCCGCCCGGCCATTTGCTCGGCAGGCTACTATCCAACAAGCACAGGAAGGCCGTGCACCCGCAGACGCCAGTGGCCAGAAGTCGAAGGTGATAGGCACGCGGTTACGTCAACAATGGACAGTGCACCGCAAACTCTGGTGTGCATGTGGACACTTTGTGAACTAATCAGCGGGAACAAATGCTAGAAGAGTCCTTCTTGAGCATCCCGTGTACTCCTGCGGGCCAATTGCAAGGTGTTCGTGCAACGTTCAGGCAGAAAGGCAGGACGCTTTAAACTTGGATTTTGCTTCGAGCATCATTTGTGAACTTGTAAATCACACTACCAAGCCGGAAGACGCAGCATATAGAACATGAACACATGCACATTCGCCTGTTGGCATCTGTCACGGGAACAAAGAAGGCGGCTTCGCAGTAGCGTGCTGCACATACTGGCTCTCCGCATGGCTGGTCACGGGGTCCTTGTACAGTGCTTTGGCGGACCGAAACAAACAAGGAGTCAGTTTAGCTTTTACGACCTTCGCTTGTGCACTTCTGCGTGTAAAATATGTATACGAGTCAAGCAAAAGCCGCGTGGTGATCAGTACTTACCATTGCCCGACAGCACGAAACAGACGTGATGTTCGCAGTTTGACGGCGTGCAACATTCGTCTGCAGTTTCCTAGAACCCGGAGGCACAAGTTCATTATTGTTGCTTTAACGGAGACCTGCCTTGGCCTCCCCTCGAACATCGCAGCTGTTGGGCACTCTGCTTTGCTGTTAGGTATGAAGTTGATGTTCCTTTTACCATTGTACAGAGCACATTACCTGATTTCAATATACCCGACACTTGTCCTGGAAGTGATACGCCTTTGTGACCAGCCAGTTGAATATTCTGCATTCCAGTCATCTGTCAAGCTTCTACTCGCCGTACGAGGAGGAGAGGAGGCATGTATGTCACATTAGGAACTGTTGTTTCACCTTGTGAAAAAGTCCTCGCCTCCAAGTGCTGCCGGAATATAAAGTTAACTACTACAGGAAGTCTTGTGTGAGTGATGTCAAGCAGCCAAGTCGTCTGCAAGCAGAATGTGACTGTTGTAGATTGTGTTTCGAGATGCGGACAATGCTCGCAACATGTGGCTGTTTTCGCTTGACTGCATCCTGAATCTGTTCAGCTGTGAGCGGGTGCGCTGTTTGGACACATCGTGTGCTAGTGTGTGTTAAGAACTGTGTACAGGTTTTGGACTAATTATTTAAGAAGACAAGAGACACTTCTATGGCATTATGTACTACCAAGGCTCCTAAGGAGCTGCCTTCAGCAACAGCTTATAGAAAGTGGTTTTTGTTTACCATGTTTAAGGAGCCTGCCACCTTAATGTATGTTTGTTCATAAGAATGTCCAATGTTCACGATTCCTCTTATGACATGACCAGGCTGGTGTGTTCCAAAACTAGATGCCATTGTGGAGCTTGATCACTTACGTTTCATTACGGAAACATTCCACATTTAATTTTGCTTTAGCCCTTTATCAAGCTCAAGAGGTTTGAGCTGACATGCGATTAGGTTTACTGCTTCAGTAGAACAGCTTTTTTTTTTGTTACTTATGCTGTAACCCTTAACTTTTCTACTGTTCAGTGTGGTCACATTATACACGCGCAGCCTACCTTAACGTCACAGCACAGTAAAACTCGAGCACTGCTCTGCCAGCTGCTACTAGTATGCTAGTCAAGTTCTTCAGCGGGCAGAGTTTGATCCACAAACATATTTAGGACACCTTGTCACACGCTTCTGTTTGCAAAGTCTGTAGTAGCTGAATTTGGTGCTAATGGATCCAGATTGTTAAATGTTGAGAGCTGAAAGCCAAGCAATGTTTGAGATACCTTTGAAGCCGAGGTGGTGATACCAAATTATGCTGGTTGTTTTGCCTCGACACAAAATTATATTTAACAGCAGCAATAATCGATCCGATCCAAGTGATAAAGCACGAATGTGCAGGCAGGCATCATACCCCTGTTGCATAAGCAATTTTGAGCGTGCGGATTGATCTTTCAAACAGATGCACACCACTGGAATTCGATATAGTCTTTGACATTTTGTGCTCTAAATCTTCAGTGCAGATTGGCTCCGAGTATCAGAAGTGCCCAAAAGACAGCGGTGTTGAATAATTATCTGCAGACACATGTCTGAGCATTCTATATCTGCACAATGCTTTGTCATGCTGAACGTGTGTATGTGTAATATAGTAGTTGACGCGTTACACTGAAGCGCTTGCACGTAGTTAAAGCCAGATTACGACATTCTAAAAGCACAGCAGCTGGAAAGACGATGCGTCCGTCCCTTGGTGCCGCTCGCGCTTGCATTTGGTGCGATGGAAGCACGATCCACTTTCCAAGGGAAACGAGTCTCGTTCTAAAACGTAGTTCACGTTGGAGTTTTAGGGTTTGTAGCAAAAAAAAAGGTTCCTATGCAAGAGTGCTTGAGCAGCTTTTTTTTTGCCACACAAACACACACATGTACAGAGATCCCTCTCCCCTTCGAGTTTCAAATCCCAGAAAATTTTTTTTGTTTGTGCAGTGTTGTTGCCATGTTGCTGAAGATGATGCTGAGAGAGTTAATTTATTTTTTATTGTATCTCCCTGTCAGCCACTATGGTGTAATAAATGCTATTATGAACATGAAACCCAAGCTGGTCTCTTGCTGAAATTGCTGCCTTGCTCGGCAAATGACGCAAGAGCATGTCATTGTTTCCAGGCATTGGTTCTAGCACTGCAGGGCAGCTGTAATCGTACAGTACTCACAACTGAAACACGTTTTTTTCCATATCAGGACTGCTATGAGTAACTGCTCGTGATATTTGCTTCATGTCGCTGCAAATCTGGCTGCTAAAGGTAACGGTGGCTCTGATGCAAGCATGTCAAAATCCCGTCTATACGACACTGCTCTGCCAGACACTAGAAAGCAAAGTACGTGCATTACTTAGCCCTAAATTTTCGCGCTTCAATCCGTGCGTGTTGTGCAATGTCCAAGTAGTAACCAAGGCATGAAATTGATTTATCGACAATTTCACTACTGCATCCTTAGCAGACTAGTGGGCAACTGTGGTAAGAAGCATGTAGTTTTTATCAAGAAAAGCTTTCCTAGTGAAAATGAACTACTTTTGAGGTTGTGTTTGGCCGCTGGAATGGTCTATATTGCAAGAGCTAATTTTCTGCGTTTAGTACTAGCGTTGTAGCAGAGGTTACTTACAGAGCCAACCTTTATTAGGTAAATAAAGACTGGTTTAGATGCAGTGATGGGTGTTGATTGGATTGTGGAGAGCAAGTGCGGGCTGTGAAACAAAGAAAGCAGGAACTCAAAAGGAGAGGTAATAATGCTGATTTAACATCTTTGAGGTCACATGCCACATTAAAGGGGCCCTGCAACACTTTTTCAGGTCAGAAAGCGCTGCCGATCGGTAGCTGAGGATCCCAAGATCACGAGAACCAAAAATTTTAGCGCAGCACACGGCCTCGAATTTACAATTAATTCTCAAATTGGGCTAGAAATCGTTTCCTCTACTCTCTACAAATGAAGCCAAAAACCCAAATGAGCCCGCTATAAACCGAAAGTTCGCGGCCATTGGCTGATTTAAAGGCCAACTCCGGTGATTTTTCGAGGTCAATGGATCTCAATGAAATTCGCTGGGTACGTTTCTTTGCACGTTTCTGTCATTTATGCCAAACTACAGGCTTGAGACATGCGCAGATTGTTTGCAAATGAATTTTAAAGATTGTCTGCAAACGCCCTCCTGGCTTCCCACAATTATTGGCAACATTGCGTCTGTGACGTCAGTATTGGGAAGGCGGCGGAAGTGACGCAGCTGAGGGCACCGCTAACTTCGGCGCTTCGGCCGCTACAGCGAGCGTCTGCTGTGCACAAGGCGACAGACAGCGTTGGTTTGGCCGGCGCTTCGCTGGTCGTCCCGGCTGTCACAGTTTTCATACTCCACGCCGGCATGACCGGCATGCCTTGCACGACTTCCGGTTCGTTCGTAACAACCTCTACGTCATACGTAGATAGTATACTTGGTTGGGTTTCGGTTTCGGTGTTGCGCTTTTTTGCTTATTTAAAATTATTCTCCAATTTGCCGAGTATTTCTGCTATCGGGCCCGTAACAGGAGCGTCTCAGGAACATAAAAGCACCATTACTTTGACATGGCCAAAAAATCGCCGGAGTTGGCCTTTATGCGTCGTAAGCTACATAGTTACTGCAGCTGCCACGGGATGGCGCCACGAGATGCCGCCATGTGCCCACATACACGATCACACTGAAAGTGAAAGTAAGCCGCGCGTTCGGAGAAAAAAAAAAAGAAGAAAAGAACGTGCTCAAGATCATGACACACTGATGAAGGGACGCATCTTCTTGCGCCCTTGTCATCACCCTCCCTGTGTAGCATTCAACGCGCTCGCTGGTGTGAAAGGAGAGAGAAAGTGCTGAAGTGCGCAACAAATCCCTGAAACTTTGCTCGTACCCGACGAATTCTAAAAATTTTTGCGGCAGTCAATTCGTGAGGCAGTAAGTTCTTTTAATGAAGCCATCCAACGATTACTTGGAAAAGTGTTGCAAGGCCCCTTTTAAGTACAGTGGCCGCCCACAGGGTTCCACAATGACGCAGTGCAGTGGGCACCTGAACTGTTAGCAATGACAAATATGGTCATGGAAAAAAGAAATGAAAATACTCAATGCCGTGACGTGTGACAATGTAAATTTCGGAAGGCTTGTCGCCTCCTTGCAACCGTTCCTCTTTGTAGCTACCAGTGCACTCAACGGAAGGCGGGAGAAAGCGGTCATTCCATGTAACAGCTCTGCTCATACTTGACGGATTTGAAAAGTGTTCGTGGCCGAACATCCATGAGGCAAGAGAACTCAGAATGATGGTGGCCCCTTTAATTCACGACGGCATCAGTAGACAGTACAAGGAATGCTTTACACGTATGCCATGCAAACGCAAAGTTGAAATGTTCCTTTTTTTTCTGCATGCATCGAATGGCGGCGACAGTCCTCACCTTCATGTGTTTATCTCTAAAACAGTCACAACTCTTTCACCAAAAAAAGAAAAAAACAAAAGCATTTCACTGCCCAAGTGGCAAGAGAGGCTACTTTGAAAAGATTATTTTCTTTGATGTCACGATAAATACGGCCACCATCAGACCCCAGATAAGCTGATACGGACTCTGTAAAAAAGAGAAGGTAAAGAGAGCAGTGATGAACGCCTGTGCGTATCGAGCAAGTGAACGTTATGTACATCCTAAATTACATTAAGCAAGCAATACTTAGTTGGGCAGGCATAGCCTCGCTAGTTGGGCAGGCATAGCCTCGCTAAACCTCTCAGACTGCTGTAATGCCTCTACACAAAATCTGTTGCCGACTGAATTACTAAACAGCGCCAGCTGTAGATGTCTTGATGAAAGATGAAATTTGAATAAGAGCTCGCGTTGCTTCTACTTATCTACATAGAGCAAACACCCCCCCCCCCTTTTTATAGACCTGACAGAGGAGTTATTCTGCTGGTCAAATTTGCGAAGAGTTCCCAAGGTTTCTGTGGTGGTTTTGCATTGCGTTGCAAGGAAAAGGGTGACAGCTTTACCACACTTCTCCCGATGACCAGAATAAAATGTCTGTAATGTTATTGTAATGATTTACAAAGGCCCAGGGATGCACAATGTTGTGCACCTTTTGTTGGTTGCATTTTGCTTCTGCGTCAAAAGTATGCACTTGGCAACGAGAGCATCTTTAGTAGCATTTTCAAGCAGTTTGACCGACGTAATTGCATGGCAATGAAAGCATCCAATGCTTTAGCTACTGCAATGATTTCAGAATGTTGAAAACTCCTTATTCTCTTTTTAAAAATTTTAGAACACCTTTCTATGGAAACTGCCACTATGACTCAACACAGCTACTTTCAGGTGGCAAGTTTTAATGAGAAGTTGCATGAAATTACTGTATTCAAAGGAATTTACCTCAAGTTGAACCTAAATTTATTGAAGATACATCATAATGAATTACGAGACCTCACTACATCATGACAATATTAATCATTGCTTCAGCTTGCCCAAATAGAAAAAATTAAAGCAGAGCTTGAGATGTCCAGCTACTCTTCATTATTATAATAACATGAGAAATAAATGGGTTTAATAAGCAGATTTTGGATTGTCATAAAGAAAAGCATGTATCAAGCTAGAATAGAGACGAAAAATAAAACTTTTATAGCTGGATACAACCCGTCCAGATGACCAAAGCACGGCAGCCAATTGCCTCTGTGACTAAAGAAGCAGCCCTGATTATCTGCTTGGCGATGGTCTCCAATGGTGAGGTGAGTGGCTTATGACATCAGTCCAGCATATGCGCTCGCTGGTGCAGGTGGGTGTGCATCTGCCTTTGAAGTAGAAATGCCATTGCCATCTAAAGTTGTACCTGACTAAAATAAAAGAGGGCAGGCTAGTTATCATACAAAAATATATGTAGTCAAGATGAGATATGCACTAGAAAATTAGTTTAATGTAGTACTAAGCTTCTGCCTCAGTTTACTTGATGCTTCACACACCACGATGACTTCGTTTGGGAAAATTTGCTGCAAATTTTCCTAACATTAGCTTGCCCTTGATATCGGAAATTGGCTACATGTGGTTGTGAAATGCAGCCTCGATACAGAATGAAGCTCAAAAATGAGTGGGAAAGTGGGGTCCGAAAGTTCATTTGAGTGACTGCCAACTCATAGCAGGAACAAATTTGACGAGTCTGTTCTGTGGAAGCCCTGGACGAGGGGAATATTGTCACACACCTGAGAGTAGCAAAAATCTGCCAAAGAAACATGGATGCACTTCCCAGACAGTTTTGCGGTCAAAGAAAACTTGTGCTTGTTCATGGATCGTGCCTTGGACCACTGCCATTTTGGGGAGGTCACTCTACTGTCTGGGCAAGCTAGGGGGCTGGCAGATTGTTGAGGGGAGGCAAATAAATTGACAACTCAAAGTGAAAGAATGCCAAAAACCCCATCGCCACCACGCAGAACTGTCTCACTGTAACATTCGGCGTGTCTGTGCTTTGAGTCGCTGATTAATACACATTCGCTCTGATTTGCTAGCCTCCTAGCTCACTCAGATAGTACAGTGTTCTCCCTGGAAAGAATATGGTCCTGGGTTCGATTCCCTAGAGCAGGATGAATAATTCAACTATGAAGCTTTCTTTCTGAGAAACAAACTTGTGGACCTCTGTGCTACAGCCAGGTAGAGAGCATTTATTTGTGTGGCACTGTCCTAGGCATGCAGCACAATGAGTATTGTTAAACCAAACTAGTAAGCAATTAGTTTCTTTTGGTAGTTTTGTGGTTGACTGATTTTAATATTCAGAAAGCCCACTGCAATTAAACTGCTATTTTCAGATAAGTTGTAGCAGCCTACGCTACCAGGAACACTTGAACTTAATGACAAATATACAGAGAAACGCCTGACGGTCGTGCCACACAACAATCTCATTGATGCCAATGTCCAGAAGGGCAAACCGCAGTGCTTGTGCATGAGTAATAGGAAACCAATGCACACACAATCGATTACACTTTAGTAATTGCTCAGTTACTTTACTGAGGCAGCTATCGGTAACTGCAATCAATTAAGTTTCTTAGCAAAGACTGGCGGTTACTTTCTTATTTTACGTAATGTGTACAAATCTGCATTCAACCCACCAATCAACGTACAGTTGAAGCTGTTGAAGATGGGGGAGTCCACTTCTTGTCTGGCGCCGGCTGCCCTGTGAGCGGACAGCGACCCAAGTAGTCCATCATGACAAACAGGTTGACCCACCAGGGAACCCCCAGGTTCTTCCTGTACCTGGGAGAAAAGCTTGCAGCTAAGCACAAGCTAAGCCTGAGGTAATTAGCGTAAGCAAAGCATAAGCATAAGCATGAGCTAAGCATAAGCATAAGATAAGCTAGGCCTGAGGCAAGCGTAAGCTAAGCATAAGCTAAGCTCAACAAAGAGGGCAGTCATACAAGGCTAGGCTGAAGTGCTTGTGCAGTCATCAGAACTACAGGTCCGCTAGTGCTCATCTTTTTTATGGGCTTGATCTCGGGCTCTGCATCTCGACTAGACAACACTAATCAAACGCAGCCTTAATGTTGCCACTACAACCAGCTGCCACAACTATGTGTACCGTTACAAGCAATGGCTTACATATGCTTTTCTGCAATGGGCATCTAAGCGCATTTTCACGATTAGTATCTGCACCTGTTTCGATATTGTTTGTGAAAAATACAGGCCCTTACTGTAGTAGCTGTGGCTAAATGCCACATGATAAAGCCAAAGCCACCTTTGTAAAAATTTCGTTAGGCTGACACACCGCCACTTTCGAAACTTCTCTGCAATCAAAGCAACATGCAAGCCCCTTTATGGGTTGTAAAAAGTGTCAGCTCCCACCTGTGTGTAAAGCGCGCAAATACCTCCATCTTCACACAACTCATCATTCAACTGCTGCTTGACAAATGGCGCTCTCGCTGCCGTCCACCCGATTGCATAGTTTTCACTGGCTGACTAACAAAGCAAAATCTTCCAGACCAACAGTGCATGAAAAGCATGATGAAATCGCGAAAACTCTCATTAAACAAGAATAACAATAAATAAAGATAGAATAGTGAAATTGTAAACACAAAAGGCATGTTTATTGCCACAAAATCATCAATGAAACAGTCTGCGAAAAAGGAGCACATTACTTATTGATGCATTAAATGTAAACATAAGTCCCTTATACTCGGGACCTTTAGCAAACCTAACAAGGTACAGCACATTATTTGTAGTTATAAATTGTCACAGCTAGATGATGTGGATGAGAGTCATATTCCTTAGTGTCATATTGGAATAGTGCTAATGAATCATTGATACCAGCAGTAAGCAAGCTGATCCTGATAGAATCATGTGTAGAAGTTTGGGAGCACTGGTACAGTGTGATTATAGGTACCGATATCACATAAAAAGATTTGCACAAAATATAGAAATGAGAATACACAGGGCAGCATGTACCACTGCCTCTCTACCTTTTGCTTTTTCGTTTCTTCACGAGATACCTAGAGCATACCTGATTGAATATCTACCAACTATTGCACGCACTCATTTCACAGTAAATGTCTTCAAGTGTGTGGCAAAGACTTAATACGGCAGCTACATTATTCTGAACAACATTCAGTGGGCTCAAATTGACGGAATTGAAGAGTATTGTACTCATACTGCCCCTTAGCTGCTTTCACGCACGGACTGTGAAGCACGAAACTTCGTCTAAGGCTTCCGCTGCTTTTACAGTTACACTCCTATGTATTGAAAGCAGTGTGCTCTGAAAGACATGTTTATGTAACAAATGTCTCTTCTTTAGACAGACCAGGACAAAATTAGCAGCAGTAAGTATGACCAGAAACAGCTTGTTTTGATTGCCTATAATTACCAGCACTACACATACGAACGAAAAGAAAACCCACGAAATTCTGTAGTCTACCAGCTTGCAGTTCAACTACAAAAACAAAGCTACGACAAACTCTCGTAGCTTTCTTTTGTGCAGCTTCATAGGTGTTTAATCAATTGCAAATTGATGCAAGTTGGAACAAAGGCATCATGCATGTTCCCTTGCGCCACTGCAGAAATGCAATGTTTTTTCTGTATGGTTATGCATTCGTAACACAGTACCCTCTTGATTGAGTGAATGATGCTGAGGCCTCTTTCTAATTTTTTTATCTAACGACCCCACACTCAGCAAAGGATATTTGATAAGAGCTGAAAGACCAGGAGAGCTGTTCAAAAGAGGCGGTTAATTTGATGCCCTCAATGAAAAAGGCTTTTTGCTGTGCATGTAAGACCTTGTAGACAAAATATTTTAGGCTGATTTGGCAACACATTAAAAAGGCTGAAACATTCATAACACATACACATGTTCACACAGTGCAGACATATACAATAACATGTCAATTTCCTTGCTCTTTCTGGAGTAGTGCTGGTACAGTATGAAATCACACATGAGCTTAAAGGACACTCTTTTCCATAAAAACGACAGTTGTTAAAGGTGGAATGCAATACATAAACATCCTTTAACAAGTTCATTTTAGTATACAAGTTCTCTATACAACCCATATAGCAGTATTATACAGAATACATGTATACATATGCTAGATATGATTCAACAGTTTTTTTTTACAGATACAGACAGTCATGTGTTGTGTGCGTCTCTTTAAAAAGTGTGCATCCACGTAGTGTGAGAAAAAACAAATGCGGGAGTACAAAACAGTGTCACAAAAGCAATGCTGCATACAATACAATACAAAAGTAAATTGCCACTACTGCCAAGGAAAAAAGAAGAATGAAACCAAGGAAACACCAGCTGTGCCACTGAAAAACAGAGGTGGCAACTCTATACAAAAGTGCAACAAATGCTAACATAAAGCACAGATGAGAATACAGATGAATTCAAGCAGCGAGGTTTCAAAGGAGAAGGAAAACAACCCACAATATAATGAATGGTTTAGTTTTTCCATTGAGTATGAGTTAGGCCACACAGCATACTGATTTTGTTTCAACGTGATCTTTGGCACTATACCACTTTGCTCGAATAAAAAAAAATCTCAGTGAATGAGAAATTGCCATGTGGGTAATTCTTTAGACTATTGAAATCTAGATGTGGGTGGCAACTCTATACAAAAGTGCAACAAATGCTAACATAAAGCACAGATGAGAATACAGATGAATTCAAGCAGCGAGGTTTCAAAGGAGAAGGAAAACAACCCACAATATAATGAATGGTTTAGTTTTTCCATTGAGTATGAGTTAGGCCACACAGCATACTGATTTTGTTTCAACGTGATCTTTGGCACTATACCACTTTGCTCGAATAAAAAAAAATCTCCGTGAATGAGAAATTGCCATGTGGGTAATTCTTTAGACTATTGAAATCTAGATGTGGGTTTCTCTGGTCAACAAATCACAAGGCATGCACTAAAATGGCTAGAATATAAGTATCTATGCAAAAATATACCACGAAAGCCTGAAAAAAGACAAAAATGCTAAAAAGAAAGCAATAAAATAAGCACCTGCGCCAACTGCATCTGAATAATACCTAACATGGAATGCTAAAAGCACGCTCACAGCAATATGGACTTCGTCGCCTTTGCGTTGTTCACTACCTTGCTCGCCTTTGGTAAAATCTCACTGGTCTGAAAGCATTCCTTTGCATTGATCAAAAAGACCCCACATTTTCTTTCAGGTATACACCATCTTCACTCAAGCAATTCGACAAGCAATTTGACAAGCATATCACAGCAACCTATATCATCTCTACACAGCAGCAATACAAAACAGATTGTCTCAGAAAAAAGCTTTCATCGCGATAATCTCTACAACAGACCTAATTATTGAGAACGATCACAGTCAAACACGGTACACTAACCACTCTGACAGCTTACAGATGCCAACTGCAAGAATTAAGAGCAGATTAAAATGAAGACGCTGAATGTGTATACAATTACCACCTACTTTACACAATCACAAAATTTCTATCAAAGCTGTTTTTTTTCCTTCAGGAGAATGAATTCTTTAAAAAAAATATAAAGGATCAATGGCAAGTAGCACAATACTGGTTTTGCAGCTTGGCTGTATAAAAAGGCAGACATGGCCTCAACCTCTTAAGCCCTACATTTACATATTTAGCAGATTTTAAGCCTGTCATACACCAGGGCCCAAGGACTTTATAAATTCAACAGATATCAGCAGCTAATCCATTCTTTGGCAGAAACCGTACGCGGAGTGCAGTAGGCCGACTGTCGTAGACTATTCGTAGTAATCGTCATACATGGTAAGAAGGAAGGCAAAGATATCGCGAGGGATTGGGAGACAATACTGCTCGGGACTGCTTGTAATAAAGATGAGAAGACAGCAAACCAAACTATCTATTTCTGCCTGAAGGCCTTCGTCCATCCATGACAAAGCCTGCTTGACATTGACTGAGGGCTGTTGCCTTTTGGTACCCTCACCATTAATGGGCTTTAGTATATGGTCATGTTCAACCAGCTAGCCTAACGTCTCGTACTGATATGACTTTTATTCAAGCATAAGAAGGTCATACAACCTCATTTAGTTCTTCACGATAGAGATTAAGGATTGAGATCAAATGATACAATTATTAACAGATCAATTAACAGATACAGAGAATCCAAAATTAACAATTGGGGCCTTGACAATAAACTTTTGAGAATACTACCACACGACCACGTGGGGTGGATTTGATAGGCTTCAAATATGCAACAGACATGTTCTCAGCCCGACTGAAAACATGTGTCTGTTAGCCGATTTGTTGCCCTAATTATTAGAGTATGATGCGTCTACCTCTCTACATAGCCCACATACAAAGACGAAATTGTGTTATGTGCCATGGGTAGATTTATGTGTACGCTGAGGGTGCTCAGATAGCAAAATTTTTAGAGAAATGGTGAATAATACTGAATATTTTCCCTCTTCTAGTTCACAATTCACCGAGTATGATACCATCGTGTTCCTATATAGCTCACATATAAAGAAATTGTGCTATATGTAGATTTATGGAAACTCAGGACTTTCGGAGAGTAGGACATTTTAGTAGTGAATAAAATGTGTTCCTGACTAGGAAGTACAAAAAGAAACAGACGAGATGTGGCAAAAGAATAACTTCCATCAATGCACAATGAAGTTCACTGACAAAGCGGAACAGAACAGTGTTTATGGAATGGCTATGTCTTGGTTTTGGCATGAAGCATTGATGTTTTTACTATTATAGGTCTGCCCAGTGTCACATCAGACTTTTTATAAGATGATATATTAAAGTTACTTTGAATATTAGTTACAGTGGAATCTGCACCGATGCCTGCCTTCAAGACAGAAGACAGGTACCAAGTGATATATTTAAGATTGTCCTTCTGGGAAAAATCCTTTAGACCTTGCTTCTGTGGATCCCTTTATAGAGTTGCAAAAATTTTGGTTCTGATTACAGGTCTTTACATTATCGAAATACTAAACGGATTGGTCGAGAGGCCATTGTTTCGAATAAGCAGCAATCTCGTTTAAGCAATTTCTGTTTACCGAGATTCTACTACAGATGTTCCCTTTAAGAGTGGTTTGTACTGTACACAAGTTACTTGGCGGTCCACTAAGCTGGACAACTTCTGAATGAGTGAAGTGACAGGTAAAAAAATTTCTCGATCAACTTAAGTCAGACATGTGGAACGGCTGGCAAAACATATGCGCTGCCTTTTTGCAAACTGCTTATTTTCCACTCACGAAAAATATAGGGAAAATAACATTAAAATTATAAGCTCAAATACTTCAATACTTGAACTTCAGATATTTGGGCATCCCTAGTAAAAGCTTATGTATATTAAACAAAAAATGGCTGTATAACACACAAGCAGATGACAGCACAAGCATACTCATGCAAGTCGCAACTACAACCTTGTCTATACAAATGTTAAAGGGAGACTAGGGAGGAGTACAAAGCTAAACCGATTTGGCACAACCCATTTCTGATATACAAAAGCAATACATTAGTCTTGCCATGAGTATATATAAAGAAATTGTGCTTGCTATACATAAAAAAAGAAGCAAAAACGCAAAACAAATGACTATGCCACGCATCACCTCTCAATATCACAGATTTTAACAAATTTTTCTTGGAACTAAATAACCAGTCGATAATCAAGGACTGAACTGCATTCTATATAGGGGAACAAATGACTCAACCTGGTGCATTCCAACAATGTTTTATGCTCGAAATAGTTTAAGCATCGGAAAATACTTCGAAATGTGAGACATTGGAAAATCACACCGGTGGTGGAGTCCAAGCGCATGATTCAAACAGAAATTTGGTCTTTGGTTTACCAGCTAGTAACCAAATCTTTCTTACTACTAAATAGATGCAATGCCAGCGCCCGAGACAATAATTTTAACCCACTGAACTGGTCCAGTATTCCTCTCTGGTGTCCCTTCAACACAAAGCGCCGATAAAGTACAGCAATCCATGCTCACTCACAAAAGTCATACACTCGATCATTCGCTTTCACTGATGCAACTTTCGATGCAGCCCGACTGGCTAAGCCAGGCGAAGTAAATGCAACAAAAATAAATACTTTCAGGCCAACACATTCCTTATCATTGACTTCTGTTCACATAGTTGTCAAGTTAATTGGCAAAATTGGGACGTTAATACCAAATGTGCAGTGCTTCAGCGAGGCAACATGCTGGAGTGCTGAATCGAGAATTTTAAGTATGAAAACGTCGCTGAAAGTGAGCGATCGAGAGTATGGCTGGGAACTATGTCCGGTCTCCGTTAGCCACGTCATCTGGAGTTTTCAAGCGTTTGATAACAGCTGTGCAGGTGGTGTAATCCACGCTGTGGTGAGCAAAGATCTTTAGCAGGTCACGGACGCTGCTAAGCCACCATTCCTCTTTGGCGATCCTGTGCCTGAGATGGAAAGGGCAACAAGGGGAGAAGCAAACAAAACTGAATAACTTGAACCTTGTAACCCCGGGTATGGTCATTGGGTCCCTCTTAAAAAGAAAAAAAAAGAATTGTGGAGACTAAATGATTAGTGAAACAAACAAACAAACGTGTTTGCACGTCACAGGGCAAAACTCTTGTCGATTGTTGATATTTCATTGGTCACGTCTCCCTGCCCATAATACAGGCTATATATGTTAACAATGTAATGCCCAACACAAAATCTGAGTTATCATGAGCACAGTTAAGTGATGCTGCGAGAGTTTCGCAAACAGAAAGCTAATTATTTGCTATACTAATTAAGTTCTTGCTTAACTGGCGCTTCATTGTCTTCTTGTACAAATGTACTTTCCATGGCCAGAGATAAATGCAAACAACTTGGTGCTAATTTTCTTTGACGTGTAGTAGTGATTAGCTTTCAAAGAATTCCCCATCTAATCAAAGAATAAATAAATAAATAAATAAATAAATAAATAAATAAATAAAGGACTCGGTTTTGTCAAGAAGCGAGTGCGGAATCGCAGCTTTTGCAGAAGCGCTCCACACGAAGCACAGAAATTCTCACGGATAAAAACATGTTACACATTACAAAAAGTGGCGTTCAAGACTTATTTTATTCTCAACGTGATATTACACAGTGGCACACAATAACAGCAGAGCTATACATATTTCATCGATATTACCTTGAAAATGTGATTGTGTCACATGCAAGTTCAACCATAGATCATAACTCAAAGTTTAAACCCAAAGGTGTACCTAGGCTAACAGAGGCACTCACAGTGGAGGCAATAATATTGACTATCATTAGAATAAAAAACTCCACTGATAGGAACAGAAACAATTTCCTCACCCTCCATAGCAGAATGCCCTAGCCGTCGTATCAAGCACATGTATGTACTTGACTCTAAAACACAACACACTCGTGACATGCACGTAAAACTCCATTAGTGACAATGCCAAACGACCTTCCAATAAATAAACATGCTGCCAGGTTGAAAAAACATACTGTAGATAGATTAAACTCACTCTCACAACAGGCCCCAAGGACACTGCCTGGTTACTAGTTTAATAATTATGTTTTTCATTATAACACACTAGCTACAGTAAAATTCTCAAGAAAAGACTGGCATCCAGAAATTATAACAGACGGATATATAGCAGTAAAACCCTGACTGCGTATACTTATATGAAAGCAAGTCACAGGTATACAATGCTTGAAAAATATTCCAAATGATGTATAAGTGAGGGAAACGGGCATGAACTGCTGTTCTAACAAAACTAATTGGTGCTCGAAAATACTTAACAAATGTCCTGGGCAACTAAAAAGTTCTACGCGTACAGAATCAGTGGGCTCTGGTTAGCATGATTTCTAAGACAAACAAAGTTGAGCGCACAAGTTTATTCACACACAAACACATGAAAGACTATGGCCACAGATCACTGGCAGCTCTACGCACAACGACAGTATAGGATAATTACAGGAAAGCCGTCACAACTCGTCATACTAGTTTAAAAAAGAAAAAACATCACAGTACACAGTGGCACAGGGTGAGACGTGGGCACAGTTACACTCCCTTCTACAACATAAAAGCAACGATTAAAATTTTAAAACAGGAAAAAAAAATGAGGTGGCAGTGACTAGGAAGATAGAAAAAAAAAATAAAGGGGAGAAGAGAGATTATGGCTGCTTACAAAAAAAAATGGTAATAACGGCACATTTTTAACGTGTCATTCGAGCTAGCAGCCCACATCTGAAATTAATAAAAGTGAACCAACGCATGTGGTCTACTCTCGCAGTATGCAGATTCCCTGATGCATTTTGAAAACAAAAAAAAATGCTTACCAATAACATGCAGCAGCAGGTAAGGCAGCTTGTAGCAAAAAGCAGTGTTTTTTCGTTTAACCTAGTTTTCTCTTGTTAAACACAACAATACCCGTTAATCAATAATTTCATTGTTTTTCTTTGGAAAGTAAGCACAAGTATGTCAAACACCCCGATGACACTTCAGAGAAAGCTAGAACAAATACTTCTTAATGCAATCAACTTCAGCGATGTAAATTACACACTAATACGCAAATTAATCATCTAGAGAGAACACGGAGTGCTCTAGAAACGAAATGCATAAATATTATCGGACATTCTGGCTTTGTCTAATGTATCAACAATCTGCCTTATTCTGATACAATACATGCATAGGTCCTTAAAGGAGCACTGACATCAAATTTCAAGATCGAGATGTGCCCATCATTCGATCGCTTGGTATGCATAGGTCTTCTTGGCCAAATTTGAACGGCATCCGTCGCGTGGAAGTTATTTTAATTCGATGTCAAACAGCGTAGGAGAAAAAACAAAAATTCGGCTGCCCTGCAACATCGACACTAGTGCTACGTGTTCGGTGTGATACATTGCACAAAAATCACCCTGAGTGACGATACGCTAGTAACAATGACGTCGACGATCTCTGAGTGTGTTTGGAGCCGAATGCCAGCCATGCTTTCACTCTCTTTGCTGTGTCGAAGCGTGCGGCGTGCGTTTGCGGGGCGCACATGCACAATACGACGACTGGCACCCGGCGAGGCCTATTGTTCCGCACCCCTCTCGCTTTGTTGTCGGGCTGCTCTCGAGGTAGTTTTCGTGAGAGGTCACGCGCTTAACAGGTTTAACCCATACCGAGGCACCCACATACTTTCAATCTCTACCGTGCGCGGGGCCCCGATTTGAAAACCGCGCTTTCTACGTCACCACAGCTTGAGTGCACGTGGTCTTTGACGCTCCCCGCATGGGTCGCTAGTTTCTTGTGGCTTTTAGGCGGGCGTTTTGAAGTGACGCTAAAATGGTCACAATTAACTACGCTAGAATTAGTTATACGATACGCTAGAGCATTTACGATTTAACTTAGGGATTACCAGACCCAAAGCTACAAATTACAGTAAAAAAGTCACCAACAAAAATTTTGCTGTCAGGGGTCCTTTAATAAGAAAACAAAAGGACAAAGCATGATTAAAAACTATCAAGAAAACAAGCCTTTTATGTGATTACAGATCAGGCTCAACGTAACGAAGCGTATAGAAATATAAACTGAGCATCAAAGTTAAAAGCAGAGAGAATCAATGCAGAGTTCCTCAGAGGTTAGCAGTATGTGCTAATATAGTAACTTGGTTAATGACTACCATAAATGTTTCTGGCAAAAGTGCAAAATATAGCTTTAAAGATAAAGGATTATGCAATAAAAATTCCTACATGCCTTACATGCAACGTGGTATAATACTTAACATTCATTTTGTATATGAATATGCCAGGAAGAAAAGAGCCAGATGGGGGGCAATAATGACTACAATAGGGGCAACAACAGATGCTTTAAAAGACTAACATATGGAGCCATGTGTGCTGCTAATAACGCATTTCAGGGACAACTAACACCCACAACTACTCATTGATCGGTCTGCCTGAACTGTCTCTCCAAGTATGACACATAAGCAGGCACAGACAAAGAAACGAAAGTTAAGATTTCTCAATGCACCAGTAAAATGAGCAACATTTCATGTGCCAAGTTCTCTTACAAGTGCCAGAGAGACATGAAAATAAATAAGGCAAAGTAACAGGAACACGATCACCACCTTTCTCAATGCCTCCAAAGGATGTACACGATATCCCTGTCATTCAACAAGATGGCATCGCTAAACTTTAGCATATACAGCTATGGTACATTTGGCTAGGGACAGAAAAGAACGGGAGTGGGTATATAATATGTGGTTGCTTTTTCAAGTGATCACTTTTGGCGATGCCTTCAGCATCACACACGTCCCCCATTATGCCTTTGTTTGATACCGGCTGCATCTTTTAAATTAGCATAAACGACATTACTGTAACAACAGGTGTCTACTGATGAGACCATGTGGAAGCTAGTGACGTAAAATACGTCCAACTCCTGTGGCTCGGCCAAATGGCACACAACAAAGTTGATGTCTCTGAAAGTGACCGACTGAAAATGCGCTGTTCTAGTGTAGGCTTGCTTGGATCGACACAAAAGCTGGAACCACGAACGTTTCAAACACCAACCAGCGTTTCTAAAACTAGCTGCACAGGACAGCAACAGCACTGTGGGCACTGGCGGCTCTCACCCTGCAGCGTTCCAAACTTTGGTGTCGATCCAAGAAAAATGGTGCCAAACAGAACGAGAGACATAATAACAAGATAATTAGATGCTGTAGGCCACTTCCTCGATATCCTCGGAAATGGACTGCTCTACTAGCAGGGGATGCTTTCCGGCCATCTCGCGCAAGTAGCGGTCAGAAGTGGCCAGCATATTCAGCATAGGCCGCAGGTCAAGCCACCATGTGGTCTTGGGAAGGCGGTGTCTGAAAGGTCACACAAAATGATATATCATTATGTTCTGTGTCTAGCCGAGAGAATATTTAAATGATACAGATTGACTGTTCAAGAAAGGAGCTGCTATTTGCAAGGCTCGCCACTCGGTTTTGGGTATGCTATTAGCAAGCCTTGTTATATACCATATAAGCAAGTTCCATAGTTAGCACGGAGAAACACGCTGTAAAAAAATGAGCCACGTACTGCGGCACATGCAATTTCAAATGTGCTCCCTGGGTAAATACAACTGTAACATGCTGCCATTCTGGAAACAAATAGCGCGAAAAAACGTGGGACTAGTAGAAGAAAGCAACAGGACAAGCGCATACTAACAACTGAACCTTTATTAAAAAACTAATGTATTTATACCAAGCAAACCACACGTTCACCATGCACAAAACCCAAACCTCAGATGTGCGCATCCAGATACCCTATCTCAACTTTGTTCAAAGCCAGAGAAGGTTTAGCCACACAGTTATCACCACCTTTCCCAATAAAAAAAGCCTCCATAAGCTCACGTGCCGTCTGGTCACGATGGCGTGCAAGCACTTTTGCATCAGTCAAGACATGGCATGAGTGCAAGGTAAAACACAGGGACAGCGTTTCAGTGTGCGGTAAAGGAGTTGTGTATGAAGTGCCTTTCACTTGCGGTAAATATTATATTGGACAGACAGGCCGCTGCCTGAATGCTCGCTTGCAGGACCACCGGTTATCTTTGAAAGGGCAGCCGTCGTCTAACCTGTCGCTCCACTGCCGTGACTGTGGTTGCACGCCGGTCTTGACTGACGCAAAAGTGCTTGCACGCCATCGTGACCAGACGGCACGTGAGCTTATGGAGGCTTTCTTTATTGGGAAAGGCAGTGATAACTGTGTGGCTAAACCTTCTCTGGCTTTGAACAAAGTTGAGATAGGGTGTCTGGATGCGCACATCTGAGGTTTGGGTTTTGTGCATGGTGAACGTGTGGTTTGCTTGGTATAAATACATTCATTTTTTAATAAAGGTTCAGTTGTTAGTATGCGCTTGTCCTGTTGCTTTCTTCTACTAGTCCCATGTTTTTTCGCGCTATTTGTTTCCAGAATGAATTACCAACTCGCCCAACAGTCTATCCATCATGCTGCCATTAATGGATTCTCACGCAGTATTCAAATAACCTCGAGTGGGTGCCAAATGTTACTCGATTTATGTTGACTATTGGCCAATAGCCCCCTATCTGCTGTTTGATGTCAAACAACAGGTGCCAGAAGCTCTGAAGAGAGTGAGGACTGGCCTCTGTATGAAAAGCGGGCACCTGAGGAAATGGTAACTTCGTACTCCACTTTAATCTCTCCTTGTCGCGCACGACATCAAAATTTGGCTGAGATGTTCACAGCAGTGTCCGCTATCCGCAGGATGTGTTTTCTCACCAAGCCCGAAGGGTGGTCCACAACCCCCTTTAACGCAGCAGACTGTGTTCAGTGGGCGTGGGGTTAGTAGGAAGGGTCACGTTTCTCATGGGCCTCGAAGGCAAGCTATTAAGGCAGTGATTTACAAGTGCCAAGCTATATTACCAACAACAGCACCTCAAGCAACGTTGGTCGCACATGTCCGTGAAATCTTTGGAATTTCAATCAGAAGCTAGCTTCTCGGAGAAATAACCAAGGTAACAAACTTTAGGACTGTAGGAGTTTTGTCAGGCAAACAAAAAGCAACGGGAACTACATCAGCAAGGAAACAATGAAGTTGAAGTTGCTAAGAGGAAGCAAGCTCAGACTAAGGAACACTGGCAGGACATCATTGAGAACAATCCCGAGTCAGAAAGCCAGAGCCCTAATCTGTTATGCATAAACAAGATCTGCAGGAGTGTCACGACTTCGGCTCGTACTTAAAGGTCCACACTATTCTTTTAAACTGGGTACATATAAGTGTAAAACCACACTCTCATTGAGTTATTACTTGTGAGAGATGTTTTAGTTAAAAATGAGCATATTTGTCATGACCCAACTAACCAGCGCAATATTTTTAAAGTTGAAACAAGGCATATGCGTATTTCATTCCTTTTGGCTCAAAGGGAAGTGGAAGCAACTTTGAGTAGTAGCAGGATTTGACTTTCGGTAGAATGCGAGTGATAACCTGCAAAATATGTTACGTTTTAAAATTTACTATACTTAGAGAACATAAGCCGGTATAACAAGCTTTTAAACTTAAAAAATGATGAATCGATGTGAGGGTAATAGTATATTAATGTAACCTTGAAGTGGGGCTTCGTGGCAGTGCGGATTTCCCCTGGAAAGGTGTATCCGCGGTATAGCACACCTCCACTGCAGTGAAACCACCTTTACAGGGGGTTACATGCGTTCTATATGTGTAGATTCGTTCATTTCGAATACTTCGAAATTTCCTCGAATTTAAATTCGTTTCGAAGTGAATTTGAATACTGTAATATTCGTTGAAATATTCGAAGTGCTCGAATATTTGCACAAGCCTAGTTTTTTGTATTTCACGTTTTACGTGCGCATGATAGTACACATGGAATAAACCATGGAGACTTAACAGGGGAATAGCTCATCCATGGTGGTGTTCATCTGTGAGCAATTCCCATACATATTAACTCTCTTCACTGCAGACAGCCTCTTCCTTTGTGGGGCCAGAAACATGATGTGCACTTGCCAATGATCCCAATCTCAAGAGAGTTGACAGGTATGTCTAGTAAAGTACTGGAAACCTGATTTTGTGGTTATTGTGAGCCCACAAACCGAAGTTACTGGCTAAAATTGTTTCGGCAATAGTTTAGACTAAATTGTTCAGGCAAGCTCTATGGATGTGGTAAATCAAGCCAAATGCCTTACATCATATTGGCCCAATCACAGCTTGTAATAAATGCTTTAAATGTGCTTGATGGTTACAACTACTGTGGAAGGCTGCAAGCACCCCTATTTAGTCCTTGTGCAAGAGATTCTAAGCACTGGCCTCTAGCTAATACATTACTGCACCATTCCACCATGCTGGAAGAGGCAGCCATTTAAAAACAAAAATGCCCAGCGCTATCACCTGGGAAACAAGGTTTTTACGAGTGGTATGCGAAAAAAACTTGGGCACTTTCAGGCATTTTACGCATTACATTGTATTCAAGAAAAGAAGTTCAAGCAAAAAGTTAACTGTAAACCTCATGCAACTGCAAACCATTTCACTGAATACTGGAAGTTTTGCATAATGTTCCTCGTTCGTACTGCTGACAATGCTGCACATATCTGCCAACGATGAACAAATGAAGGGGAGTGAATCAAGAAGCCCATTCTTCATTAGAAACAAACACACTGAAGTCAGGGAAAGCATGCAGGGGGCGTTATTTGTGTAGTCTTCTAACAGGACTGTTGTAATTATGAGATGCAGGGAAATGAAAGTCAGTGCGGACCAAACCAACAACTTCCCCATTACATGTGCGATGCACTACCAGTTGTGCTACAGCACTGGCTGTTTCACGTCCACTTTCTTGAGTATTTCTGTATGTGTATGCCTGGTACTATTATGATCCTGGGTGACTAAGTTTAACTGAACCCCCCTTTAGTCAATCTTGTTGCTTATGTTATTCCATGACAACTTTATATACACTGATTTTGTTACCATTAAAGCACATCAAGAACACATGCCGAAGAAAAAGTTATGAAAATTATTATGGACATGACCATTCATAATGAATAGAATGTGCCAGTCATTGATCAGTACAGCAATAATAATAATTGTTGGGGTTCAACGTCCCAAAGCCACAATGATTGTGAGAGACGCCGTAGTACAGAAACGCAAAGAAAAAAACCTACGTTCAACTCGGTGGACTTGGAAAAGATTACATGGTCACAAAATGGTGACGAATAATATGTGGCCATTTCCTTTTCTTTGCCAATCACCAAATTTGGCACCAAACACAAGAAAGCTTTTTTCTACAAAGTACTTTGGAATTTGTTGCAAACACTCGTGGTACTCCGAATTTATAGTTCAATGTATCTGTCTTTTTAGCGCACATGCCGAACACACTGGCAGATCGACAACCCTTTCGAAGTTATACTTTTTTCGTTATTTGCTTTCATATATTCGTAAATCCTCTCGATCTTGCAAACAGAGCCAAAAACTGACCAATGAAGCAGTTATACATGTATTAATGGCCATCTCACCAACAAGAAAAAGGTTACCTGTGTGACAGTCTGCAGGCATAAATGTGCAGGCACCGATAAACAATGAATGTCTTCTCTGCATGCAATTAATACTAATACCTACTGGTACAATTAATGTGAAAAAGTACAAAAAAATAATGCTGCAGGAGGAAAGGAACGCTATAAATGAAATCAGGTATCAAGAGTGCACCTAAACAAAAAAGCAGCAGGCCTCTTTTTCTACTAAACCAGTGGTCTCACAATCTTATCCACAAAAAAGGAAATGGTGCAGCTAAGCGGCATAGGGCGCACACGATTCTTGAAAACACAGAAAAAAAAGGCAAGAACGTGCTGTTTAATGAGAGGTGTTCAGGCACCAGCCACCTACCAAATCAGCACCAAACATGGCAGTCGAGGAAGCGCGCGCGCACACACACACACACACACACACATAAAGAAATACTGTACAGCATGAGAGCATTCAGGGACGTTAAAACTAACAAAAAAAAAAACTGTAGAAGGAAGAAAAAAGTGAGAAAAGTATTTACATGCAGACAGGCAGCAGGAGGAAACGTGCAGAGCTCTGTGATCTTCCATCTCTCTGATGGCTGCTTCTGTTGGCGACGCGTTGTGCACGACTTGTGCTGGGCGAATTTCTCTTCGCGCTTCAACCACAATCCTTGGTAGAAGCTACAGGTCTATCCTGGACTAACGAGCGGCCCGCAGCCACTTCTGTTAGGCAAAAATGTATACAACTATTTTTACACATTCTAAAAACTATCAATAACTATCACGAGGCATTGGTACACAACTGCTCCAGCCGTGATTAACAATTCTTACACGACATAGCGTACGCACCACTGGCTACCACTGTAATGTAACATGTTCAGCATAACCAAAACAACATGAGAAAACAGACGGCAGCTATTGGTAACGGTGTTGTGTTCTCTGTCATCCCCACTTAATGCACCCCATTACAGGCACTCGTGATCGACTAATAAAAAATATACCATGTAAACTTTTAAAAGAACTTAAGTTATAAGCAGTTGCGAGTTTCTTTGCTACATCTTTCACCAGCCGATAACTTCCTCACTCTCACCAAATAGTGGGCTCTAGTTTTTCTTCGGTGTAATTGTACTACACCTATTCAAATATACTAAACTGCCTACCATGACAAAAGTGCACCTGATACACTGATAGCGCACTAATGGGATAACGTAGTGAGCTATGAAGCACCACTGTAAGGTAAGGCATGTTTATCATGTAGATATGTGCAAAAAGGGTGATAGAGAAAACTGAAGAAAACGCATGCAGTTCAGTGCTGAATGTAGACATAAAGGTACCATGCATAAGTGGTCTCTTGCATATGTGGTCCGTAGAAAGTGAGAAAAGATGCATGTTTGAGAGTGATGGCATCATTTTGGTTGTCAGATAATGTCTTTTTGACCTCCTCACAAATGTGAAAGATGAAATCTTTGAAAGTATCTAACTTATCTTAAAAATAGTTTTACAAAACATTAAAGCACGCCATTAGTTCCATGTGTGAATGAAATATCGCGATGGCATCCGATGACTGTGGATCAAGGGGAGAGGAAATGCGACCAATGTCTTTCGTAACAAAGGCCATGGGGAGCCGTGTTGCTCCGACAACAACTGCGTACTTTGAGTACGTACTTTGCACGCGCCCCATCTTGACAGGGATTAGCGGATGCTCATACCTTTGTATGTGTTGTGCATGTGCTGTGTTGTGGCCTTGTCTTGACAGGGGTTAGCAGACGGCTCATACCTTTGTACATGTTGTGTGCTCACTGCTAAGTTTACGGTGAAGTGATGAACAGCACAAAGGTAGCTTCGCTCGCTGCAGTGGCCACATTTCCTTGAGTTACACCGGGTTGAATGCTAAAGTATTGAGCTGTAGGGCTTACTTCGTATAACATTTCAATTTGTTACTATTGCATTCACTGCTTCTCCCAATTTTTTTTAGATACGTGTAGAGCAATGCTATAATCTTGCAAGAGATTTGAGAGGATGTTAGAACTATTCGATAGACTCAACACACCCGAATTCGATACATCAGGGTTTACAACTGCCGTGCTCATTATATCGAGGTAGTACAACTGAACCAGTAAGCGAGCCAAGCTTGTGGAAATGTTCGGATTTTTCTCAGAACCCGCAAATTGTAAATTTTTGAACGCCAACCACATGTCTTGTGTCTGCAGCTGCGTGCTCTGGATGTGTTCGATCGGATGAGTTTCTGCGCTCTGCGTGACACCGAGCGAGTGTGGTACGTACTTCCAGTCGGTCTTCGACTTGAGATCCTGCACAGGCGTGAAGAAGTACTGCCGCCGGATGAGGCCGAGCAGGCAGGCAGTCTCGGGAGTGGTGGCATTCACGGTGCCATCCGGCTTTACGGTGGCCTTCAGCTGCAGCACCAGCCACTCGAAGGCCCGCGTGGCCGTCTTGGTGCCAAAGTTGCGATCGAATGGTGACGGTGTGCCACCCTGCAGAAGTAGACGGGGGAGTGCAAAGGAGCGAGTACTTAACGTTGGAGGTTAATCAACCTCTTTTTGAAAACAGTACAGCAACATGAGGACGAATAAAGATACAAGAGGACTGGTGCTGTCCCATTCTGTTGCATCTGTCCCATCGTATCTTTTTTCGTCCTCGTGCTGCTGTGCCGTTTTTAAAATGAATCATAACCAACTCACCCAAATGTCTGTTTTACTAAAGTTAACCCCTTGAGATGCAGTGTCCCCATATGTGGATACAGCTCGTTTTTACCAGTTCTTTCAACTAGTGGACACGAAAGAAGCGAGATACATTGCTCATAAGATGAATCGAACCTTCTGCATAGTCAATGTGTCTCTGCTTAACCTTAATGTGCTGCATGTAATTTAAGCGAATCACTTTGGTGAAGCCGCTACAACGTTTGATGGATTGTTCGACGTGCAGCATGTCAAGACCTAAGTCAAAATTACAATTTTTTCTTTGCTCGAAGTGAACACCACCCAAACCAAATTGTGCATGCATTTGGACCCTAAGATTTTATTCTTTTTATGGAAAAATGGAACACTGCTAACTGCAGAATAATTAGATATGTAATTACATAGGGTATGTACCCTATAAAGTGGACGGGGGGATGACCGCCGCCGTAGCTCAGTGGTCGAGCATCAGACGCGTCGGACGCGTCGGATGCGTTATTCGAAGGTCGCAGGTTCGGTAAGTTATCCTTTCGTCCACTTTACTTTCTTCACATTTATATCTCAATTATTACAAATAACATCCCCTACACTTTCCTTGGCATTGCTGTCTGTTAGTTCTCATTAATATTGTGTCTAACAAAGAAAAACGATCCCTAGAAAAACGATCCCTTAAAAGTAACCTTTCCTTCGTTGTGCAACTTTGACACATCTGCAGACAGTCCTTCATAACTTGAGCCTGAAGGTACTAAGCAACTAAGAACGTTCACTTGCCTTCCCTAAAACGTGTACAGAGGGAAAGGCTTCTTTCATTTCTTCTCTGCCAGGTGAAATTTCAGTTTAGTGTATAACTTGCATCTACATTGCCTTTTTTATCGCCTTTATGTTAACATTAGTGTCCCTTGTGTCAGGACAAGTTACAAGACTACAATAAGACTAGCAAAAAAAAAAAACCTTTTCATAATGTCAACCTTGAACTTTAGAAACTTGGGGTGTGCGAATACTGAATAGTAGCTTTCGAATCGAATACCAAATCGAATCAAGAAAAAAATGCCGAATATCGAATCGAATATCGAATATTAAAAATTTTATTTTCACAGGCCTTGACTTTTATGAGTTTTCATACAATATAATTTTATTTGTAGGATGCGGTGGCGAGCATCGGTTTTGATTTGTTTGCTTTATACTTGCAAAATGGGGGAGGGGAGAGCCACAGTTGTGTAAATTTCTGTACTATATATGTGTTCTATATTAAGTTGCCGAACTAGCACGTGATTGTAAAAGTGGAGCAGAAATATCAGCTTTCTTTGAATATCCTCTAGACGCGGTGCCCCGAAGCTGTTGGAAGGATCAAATTATCGAGCGGCGACTATATAGCACCACGTTAACACCCACCCGCTTTAAACGTACTAGCGGTTAAAACGTAGTTGCAACGGATGCCCGGTCGAGTCTCATTGAGCCTAATGTATTCGCTGACCGGCTCATCCTATGCCTACCGGCTAGTGAGAAGTTGTGGGTACTGGACCCAGTATTAGTTTAGAAATGCTCCTTGGCATCGCAACTGCGTGCTATCGGATGTTCGTGCGAGAGAGGACTTTTTTCATGCGAAATTTTTGGGGCACTGCATTTGTTTCTTTGTTGGTATCAGCGGCGCGCGTCAGATGCAAATTCATACTCAATGGTTAATGCGTGCTACAGTTTAGCCGTAGTTACGAGACGTTCCCGTCAGGTAGGTAATTAGAACCCGTAGGTAATTAGAACCCCAATTATACGACTTGGAGGGGACCACGCAGAACCATCGTATAATCGAAAAACTAAGAATATGGGCAGTGATGCTAAGTCTTGCCCCCCAGAAAACGGGCACAGACTGACTGTATAAGCTCGCGAAATGACCCTGCACTTCACCAGGAAAGGTAGATTACATTATTTTAGAAAATGACACCTAACCGTTTAATTGTAGGAGGTGTGAGTGAATCGTTATTCTCAACTTAAACAAAAATCGAATCTAACGCACATCTTTACAAAACGAGTCCAATAATTGCCTGTGCTTAAAAACGAAACCGAAACCGCGTTGGCAACAGCCTCCCATCAGAAGAGTCAGGTACAGTGTCATCGCCATCATGTAATGGCGACGGAGCACGTTTTGTTGCAAGTTTGCGTAGGATAATCCCGTGCGCGACTGAGCTATGCACGTCGTATTTGTTCCTTTGTGTTCCCTTGTGAAGTGCAGTTGGCGACTATAAACGCTCACGCCAAGCGGAAATTTTTTGGCACGCTGACGATAGCTGCGTCGCGCCATTTTCGCGTGCTCGAGGCCTGTGACTGCGAGTGCCGCAAACAAAGGGAGGATACCTTCAGTTGCATGTCGACCAGGAGAAGTTTCCACAGGCTGAAAGCATGAAAATATCTGGATCTCGAAGATGAGCTTGTCGACTATCTGAAGCTTCTCTATATAGATCGAGTTTGCCTCATAGGTAACGGCGATGGGATACTCCCTCGATCAAGGCATATCTAGAAGCGATCTTGGAACTATGTTCGTCTGTGATCACAGACGAACATGAACCGCCAGGAGAATAAATTCTCGATTCTACGAAGCCGTTCTCCACCTGTCTCACTCTCTCTTTCAAGCTAGGGGCGTGGGTGCAAAAGATGATTTTTTTTTCTTGGGTGGTGTCGTAGTGTTGTATGATGTAACGTCGGCGTAAAGTTTCGTCGTATAACTGAGGCTTTTATTACATTATTTTTATGGGGGTTCACCGGGACCAAGCCAATTCGTCGTAAAATGCGGGTCGTCCCACTGTTTTACGAAGTTTCGGTATTCGAAAAATCGAATAGCAGATATTTGATTCGTATTCGAATATTCGAGTATTCGCACACCCCTATTAGAAACTCTTACTTTTAATTAAAGCAGGTAGAGAAATAAATTTAGTCTAACTGGGCTGTGTAACTTATGCAGAAACAAATGAAAGTTAAATATTTTTTGGCGAAAATTGAAGTGACTTTTAGTGATATCTGAATAAAATTTAATATTACTCCTTATGGTAAGTAAAACAAACTTGCATAAAGTTAGACCGAATTCGTCAAAACCAAGCTGGATTTCATATTAAGTATAATGATTAAAAGTTGCATACATGTACACGCCTTCAGCCCCATAACTAGAATGTCAAAGATTTAAAAAACTCTGTTAGGTCTAGACCAAACTCTCCTCTTTAAAACTTGGGACAACAGCGACCTGCTTCCTGCACAGATTAGCATTGTGCTTTAAGGTGACCACAGTCACTAATTAACCCAGCTTTAAATTCAATCAAGCGGGATAATATCTCAGAATGAAAAAAAAGGCACACACGGAAGTTGGAATGCTTGATGCAAAAATGTGCAATTCTAATGTCACTCACCTGCTGCATGTGACCCAGAATGTTTTGCCTGGCAGTGAACACATCTTTTCCTTCCTCACAGTACAGTCGGTAGATGAAGTCTGTGGTGTAGTTTTCGTTGGCCTTTTCATTCCTGAAAGGTAAAACAGTATTAAGTGACACACTTCTATCAGGAAGATAAGGATGGAGAAAGCATTGTTTGCAACATAACCCCTTCAGTCACGGCTTACACAATTGTGTACTTTCTTGGAATACAACCAAAAAACAAGATGTGCATGCATTTCGGGCCTAATAGTTGATTCTTTTTATGCAATTATTGAAGCTGACTGATCGCAGAATAATGAGATAATTAATTACACGCAAATTAACATTAATTACTGAAACTCACACAAAACAACACATTCCTTCATTTTCTTTCTCGGAATGTAATACGTACTAAGTGCCTTCGAATTATGCCATGCGAATTTGACGCATTTGCAGACAGTGCATCATAATTCGTGATTGAAGGGGATAATTACAAGGTATTTATGTTCACGTATGAAGACAGGTGCAAAGCTTAAGAAGTTTCTGTTCAACACACGCTCATTTTGCAAAAATTAGGCAGTTTTAGCATAGGGAACCCGAATCTTTGTGCTTGCAATTCCTTGCACTTGTTGCCACTGTGCATGCGTCTTATGTTAACCTCTTGGGTATGCACATTTTTCTAAAACGATATATGCACCCAAGCAACGCAAAGCCTGCCTACCCAATTAAACTCTGCGCATAAAATGGGAACCCATCACTGAGAAATAAATGGCTTAGGATCCGGGACAGATCAAAAATAAAAAAAAAATTGAACAACTTTCTTTTAAATGGAGATGGGGATTGGCCGGAAGACCAGGGTCATCAATGAAATTAACAAGCTTCTTCACAAAAGTTCTAAAGATGGGCCACGTGTTTCTTATTGCCCTAGTGTCCACTGTGGTGAACAGACAACTTGTTTAGTAGTAATTCGCCACCTGTGAGCCTCCGAGCAGTACTCTGCTGCTAGCTTTGCCATAAACATCTTTTTCTGAAACAAGAGGTGCTGTAGTGTTGAGGAGTGCAACATAGAGGTAAGCGAAAAGTTGCCTCATCTAGCGCAATTACAGTTGTCATTTTAAATATCTTGTACACTTGCTATGGGTATAATGGTGCACGTCCCAACCGCTAGGAGCAAGATAATATGTGCTAAAATATCAAATCAAGCTACAGCATAAATCATGTTAAAGCAACGCATTTGTCCCGGGTTGCAATTATTTTACCTTTCACTTGAGATTGTGAAAAATGTAGACAAAAGATCCACCGAACGAATACAAAGCTTGCGTTGCTCGAGTGTGCGGTACATGTGAATAAAATTGTATTTTTATCGGATGTGTCTTCTATGTTTGCAGTGCTTCATTACTTTTTGTCTTTTTTCGTCCGAAAAGAGTTTCTTCGGAACAATGATAGCTTGCCCCTCCCCCCCCCCCCCGTATCATCTGTCAGTGCACTACATATAAATGCTGCTTGTCCCACATTATCCACAACTGCACGTACCTGAGGACAAGACCTCGCTGGACACCCTCGGCCATCTTGACCTTCATGTGCAGCACGTCGTTCATGAGTTCCTTGATGCCAAAGTGCTCCTCGAAGATGTATGCTGCATCGGCACCCCCTGCTAACCCTGCCAGTGTTGCCAGGTAACCGCAGTAGCCACCCATGGTCTCCACGACGAACACGCGCCGCTTGGTTCCTTGAGCTGACTGGCGAATCCGGTCGCAGATCTGCAGTTTGGGTGCAATGGTCAGCGTAGCGAAAAGCAAGTTTCGGAGCAACGGCCCGTTTCAGCACACCATTTGCAGTACACTTGACTCAGACCCATGAATTTTTGAAGAAACTGCATACGGCTACTTGGCAGCAACACCACAGTGAATGTGTGTAATGCTCATGATGGCAGCAGAAAGCAGAATGGGGCTTCTGCTCTGCTGCCAGGACAAAAAAGTGCAACAGAACAGTGCCATTATTTGGTTTCTTGTTTCCTTACAGTCCCGTTACGTTCGTGTCGATTTACGTCTCCGGTATAAACATTTATAAAGTGAACACTGCTCCCTGCAATAGCAGAGTGTGGGAAGTGTGATGAATAGTGGATTGCACAAAGCGTCCAGTGCAACCATTTTGCAGTTATTATAAAACAAAGCCAAGGGCAAGCGTTGCACCATCTTAGTCAGAGAAATAAGGCAATTTTAAGTTACGTAAAACCGTAATCTCCTGTTTTTGTGTGCATACTACTGATCTACTAGTATTGACTAAGAATTACAAGGAACAGCTAACGCTGTAACAACCATTGAAATTTGGTTCCGAGTGTTCGGTGCTTGAAGAAATGATGCGCAGATTCTTGTGACAGACGTGAAGATGAAATTTGTACATAACGCGATGTTGCACTGGAAAATGAGCAAAGTGAGACCTTTACGACCAAACTGTTTGCAAAGCTTCTGGTGCCCTGTGTGCGAGGTGTGAAATGGAGCATCCTTCGACACCCTGTTTTGACCTCATTCCACATTTATCTGAGAATTCACATTTCAGTGACTGATTTCTCCAGCTAAAACTGTGCCTGCTAATCTGACCACCAGCTGTGATTCAAAGACAATAAAATGTACTTGGTCCTTGGGAAAATTCGTACTTAAACAAACAGCAGTTAATCCCCATTAAATTTTTTCTCTAGCAGGGCTTACGATGCTCTTATTACGAAAACAATAGCACATTTTCAGAAGTACATCTATTTCACATTGGCACTTTTCTAACCTCTCCCAACTATTGTAAGGCTAACACCATCATGTGCATATGAGTTGTTTTCTAACAGACAATGTGCTTTTGAAGTCAAAGCTAACATAGTGAGAGAATGTGAGAATATAAAAGCTGTTCTTTTAAATTGTTACCCTGGTTGTTAGTTCCAGGGGCAGGTGAATAAATTTACACGTACTGATGCAAATGCACTTTTAAAAGGTCTTGAAACCAATAACAAACACCTTGAAACAATGTGAAACCTTGAAACACCTTTTATGGCTGTAAGGCCATTAAAAAACTATTGCGAATTTGTTGACGACAAACAGCTCAATAAAAGCTTGCCTCATTGGAAGGCATGCGAAAGTGAGCCGACAATGAACTGCGAAAAATTCACCTGACAACAAAAATTCGGCAATGCGCAGACTAAATGGACAAGGACTGCAGAAAATTGTAGTTCTCAGAATGTGTGTGTCGTAGTCTCGGACATCCCCTTCAATCATTTCAACAGTCCAAACTACTTTCAGATGAAAGTTCATGCAATACATCTGTGCCGGATGTGCAGCCATTCTCTACAAATCACCTCATAACGGCAACTTGAAAAAAAGTCAGTTTTGCCGCAAGGGTGAAGCAATGAATACAATAGCAACAAACTGTAATGCTTGAGCCGCGATTGTTGGCTGCCTTTGCACACATAAGATACAATGGCGATGTTATCTTTCTTGGACTTTATAAGGAACCTCATGGTGATGCCAACAACAAAAATGTGCCTTGGACTGTCCATATAGTAATTGCTATATAGGAGAATGGTGACTCAGCGACTACGGTACAAAGTCTCAAATGACTGACCTCAGTGATCTCGTTGAGGGCAGTGTCAGCGCCCAGAGAGAACTCAGTGCCTGGGACATTGTTGCTGATCGTGGCAGGAATCACACACATGGGGATGCGCAGCTCGGGGTACTTCTCCCGGGCTTCAGCAAACTGCAGCACTGTATGGTAGCCCTGAAAGCAAGCAGAGAGTTAGGTTAAGTTAATAGATTGAGGAAACTTAGTGAAATGAATTAATGGAATGATAATGAATTGAGGGGCCCGTCTTTGTTAGAAACAACCATATGAAGCCAAGACAAGCGCAGTAAGTTTTAGCTGCAATTCTTAATTGAAGTATAGTGGTTATGAGGAAAAGAAAATGAATCAAATCAGAGAGAAAAACAACACACTGCTGGTGGGGACCAAACCTACGACCTTCACATTATGCATGCAATGCACACGTCATCATTCCCTTCCCTTTTCTGGTTATTTTTGTATGTGCAACTTTGGGAGTGCTATCCACTGTCACTAGTGGCTATCAGTGCACATGTGGAACATTCTTTTTGCCAGAAAATAAGGGAGGCAAACACAATCAACCTTTGTATATGGTAATCTTGCAATGCTTTGAGTACCAATTTTTAAAAAGTATGCTATTACAGAGGCAGGAGGGTAGAACACGTAAAAACAGAACAACAAATTTTGACCCTCCGGTCTCTAACGTCGTGCTTCAAGAACCAATCAACATTTAGTGTTTCATAAATGACAAACAGTTTATAGTTTGTACTTTTCTTATTACTATTCGGTATGTCCTCTCATTTTTCAGCAATTCATCAGTACATAGTACTCGGCACATTAGATGATGTATGGATGGCAACTAGCCCAATTCCTCAATACACGTCATCTATGGTGATTTACATATGTGCTAACTGATTCTTTGCTTCTCAAACTTCATGCCAAGCTTGTGTTTTGCGTTTTATGGCGTGGTTTGTTCGATGTCCCACTTGGCACGGTCAGCTGCCTGGTTCGTTAAAAAAGAAGTGTGACATGTCCTCGTAACCGCCCATTGTGATGTTCGCGTTGTAACCACCAGACAGAAATGCTTTCCTCAACCTTATTTCATGCAGGCACTAGAGTCCCCCCCCCCCAAGGCACCCAAAGCTATATTTAAAACAAATAGATTTCTTCGGCTCTTTTATCTGTTTTTGTGCTCGGTAGATGGCGGTTGAAATTTCATCATCAATACAAACAATGCCATTCTTTAACTACTTTCCCAAAAAGTAAGTAAAGTCCAGAAAAAGAGAAAAAGATTTCTCAACATGATCTAATGACCTCAGTATCGGAGTTTACTGCCTCTCGAATCGATTGCCGCAAAAATTTCTCGAATCCGTCAAGAATCAGCGGAGTTACGGGGGTTTGGCGCACGCTCTCAGCGCTTTCTCTCTTTTCTCATGCCGACGAGCGCACTGGAAGCTAGACAGGGAGGGATGGCACGGGGGTAAGAAGCTACGTCAGTGCGCGTCATGAAACGCGATCGCTCTCCCGCTGTGATTCGCGCACGCGAGTGTGGCTACCATGTACTGAGGAGTTCGGCGCCGGCAAGTGGCGGCACCCCGTGGCAAGAAGCGCATCTGATCCAAATGCCGCTCTTGATATACGTCGGCTATCGGCAAATAAGCATGCTATGTCTCTTGCAACATAAACTGGCAGATCCGCGACGTCAACGTGCAGACGCCCCCGCCCACCGACGAGAGTGAGAACCGGCCTCTGTTTAAAAAGAGGGTGCCTGGGGAAACGGCAACTTTGCGCTCCGCTTGTGGCCTTTACGCGGCGCGCACGACTGTAATATTTGGCAGAGCAGTTCATAGCCGTGTCAGCTACCCACAAGATGCGTTTTTTCAACAAGCCCAAGGGGTGCTTCATGACCCCTTTAAAGAATTAAGCGTGTGTACTAATCCATCTCTGCTTTCAAATGCAGAGATGAAGGCTTGCAGTAAGTAGTCAGCGCGCAGAAAAAGAGACTTACTTCAAAGCCGCCAATGACGAGCAGAGCCTGAATCTTGAACTCTCGTAGCTTCGCCACGCATTGCTCAATCATATTACCTGGGAGTGTCCTACAGAAATGGGAAAGTGCAAAAGACATACATTGAGCATTCTAGTGCCCGCTCAATTAGGAGTAGACAAACTTTTAAAGGGGCCCGGCAACGCTTTTTCAAGTAACCATCGAATGGTTTCATTAAAGGGGTTTATTGCCTCACGAATCGACCGCCACAAACATTTTTAGAATCCGCCAAGTACGACAGGATTTAGAGATTTGTCACACGCTCTAATTGCTTCCTCTCTTCTCTCGTCCCGACAAGTGCACTGGAAGCCATGCAGGGAGGGATGGCACAGGGGAAAGAAGTTACGTCACACACTCGTCATGACTTTTTCTCTTCGAACGCACGGCTTATTTTCAGTGTTATCACAAGCGCACACACGGGCATGTGGAAACGCATTGTTACGGTAACCCTGCAGCTCGCAATGCTCGAACCAGTGAATGGCCTTGAATTTGGGTATATGGCACAGTCATTTGGGTATGTGGCATCATTCGTAGAAAAAAGAGGGAACGATTTCTAGCCGACTTTGAAAATTCATTGTAAATTCCAGGCCGCGTGCTGCGCTACAATGTTTTGCTCACATGTTCTCAGGAGCCTCAACTACCGATCGGCAGCATTTTCTGACAATGCTGAAACAATGCTGCAGGGCCCTTTTAAAGAGCCATGACACGGTCAACCAATAATTTGTGGTTTAATAGAATAGAGGGTCTATTGTGCCTATACACATACGAAAAATGGATTGTAAAAGAATATTTCCGTGCGAAATAAGCCCTAGAAGTTGCTGGCTAACAACGCCGGGCATCCACCGGCGACCACCACTTTGCCATGTGTGAGGTCACATGCTGCATGGAGTGGAGCGGCCATCTTCTACCACAGTTTCAGCCGCCGTGAATTGTTCGTTCAATTTCAATGCCAAGCTGTACATAGCTGAAATAGCTTGGTTGCATGCGCAGCTCACCACGGAGCAAAATCATTCGCTGGAATGCAGACGCTCGCACAGCAAGCAGCATGTTACGCCACGGCTCGTGAGTGCTCCAGTGTTGTGCAACTCTCAGGCCACTCATGTGTTCATAAAAATATTCAATTATAAATTAAGTGGTCGACAAAAATGCACCAAAATTTCGAAAACTTGTTTGTGAACGCACAAGGATTAACTCACATAACACATATCATTGAAAATTGGGTGTCATGGTGCCTTTAAGCGAATGAACTAAGCGATCCACGACCTCTCCAACGAGCATTGCTGGAGCGACTATCGTTGGATAATGCTTGCTAACTGAACGTCAGCAGGCATGCAGAATCCCCTATTGCGCAGTGCACAGACAGCTCGCTGTATAAGGTCCACGGTTCTTTACCACTCTTTTTTCCTTCTGCGGTGGTGTTTTGGTATGCTTCGTTTGTTTCGGTGCATGCAAGGCAACCAGAGCAGTTCGTGCGAAAGCACTCTCAGCAGAGCGTTGCTGACGAGTTGGACACTTGATTGTAGAGAAGAGATGAGGTGCTGTTTGTAAACCACTTATAACGATCCCAGATATAATGGTCTATCTGTTATAACAACCATATTCCAGTGCATCTTACGATTTTCCTATGCTGCCCATTGAAACTGCATCCAATGATAGTATACATTTAATGGTTTAAGTACAGTGAGCCTTTTATAGACAGGACAACAATGGATCAGCGGTATATGTCAAGCTAGCGAACCTGCCGCGAGCGCACCATGAGTGTGGCATGTAAATCATGCCCTACATGACATGCATGTCATGATTGTCGTGTTACCACCTGTCATTTATGTTCATCATACAGTCACGTCATGCAATACCAGTTTTGGCGTATGTCAGGCTAGCGAACCGGTTGCGAGCGCACCACGAGTGTGGCATGTAAATCACGCCATACATGACATGCATGTCATGATTGTCATGTTACCACATGTCATTTATGTTCGTTATACAGTCATGTCACACAATACCAGTTTTGGTGTATGTCAAGCTAGCGAACCGCCACGAGCGCACCATGAGCATGGCATGTAAATCATGCCTTACATGACATGCATGTCATGTAAGGCATGACATGTTGCCACCTGTCATGTTGTCACCTGTCATTTATGTTCGTCATGCATTCACGTCACACAATACCAAATTTGGTACATGCCAAGCTTGCAAAACGGCCGCGAGCTCCCCGAGACCATGTCATGTAAATCATGCTGTACATGACACACGTCATGATTTTCATGTTATGACCTATCACTTATGTTCATAATATGGTCATGTTATGTCATACCAATTTTGGTATACATCCCATTAATGAAACGGCCAAGGGAGCTGAAAGTCGTAGGCGGAGATAGATAGATAGATAGATAGATAGATAGATAGATAGATAGATAGATGGATGGATGGATAGATAGATAGATAGATAGATAGATAGATAGATAGATAGATAGATAGATAGATAGATAGATAGATGGATGGATGGATGGATGGACGGACGGACGGACGGATATAGATAGACGAATAGATAGATATGCTCAAAGTCACAGAAGTTCGCTACAAAATGCTTCACATTTAAAATCAAAACACGCATGAGACAGGCCTCCTAAAGCATGATAGGCGACAAGCTGCACGCAACTAGCCAGGGATGAATGGCTCCATGCGGCTGTACCATGTTTTGATGAAACAATGTCAGTTCATTGCAAAGCAGTTGAATTCACTCATAAGCACGCAGCGGGTGTAGCCTCACAAAGCGAAAAGGCTTAACTTGCCATTGCCCGTTAGCACTTCCCAGACAACACTCGACGTCCTGAGGTCGTCCTCAAATGGTACAATCGTCCTCGCACATTTCTCAATGTCCTTGGTACGTATTGAGTACGACACGAGCTGGTTTGACCCGGAAACGTCATTGCGAGTGCTTTCTGAGGACAACAAGTTGTCCTGAAAAAGTTCTTCCAGATACCTTTTGGGGATGACAAAAGCAATATCGAGAGCGCGCTAACAAGTTGTCCTGAAAAGGTTCTTCCAGGGACCTTTTGGGGATGACAAATGCAACGCATGCACTGAGCGCTTACATATGATTCCTCGCGTCCTTTTCACGCTAAGTAGATGCATATCCTATGTGAAAATTTTCTCAGCACGGTTGTTTCACACAGCCATTGCATTTTTTTCGCCTCGCTGCTTCTCTTTTGGTTGAAAAGCTTCAAATGACGCGTTTCGCTTTCTGAAACACAAGTAATTAATCATCTTGGGTATCGAAGCTGATATTGCGAAATGGTCATTTAAAATAGTATGTTCTTAAGAGTGGCTGCCATATATTAGTGAATATCCGCCGCTGTAGCGTGTAATAACAAACTAGCCGCTGGCAACCATTGACCATGCGTTGCCGTTCCGGATAGTCAAGTAGCCAAACCAGCCAAGCCATTCCAACTTCCAAGTCAACTGACTGTCAAGATGGGATCTTGCACGGAGGAGTGGGATCTTGCAATGAAGGTTAGTGCAAACCGCATATTTGTTGTTTGTGTGTACAGTACAGTGTAGTGTACAGTTAACAAAAGTGAGATGTCTGAAAGTGCAAATGGTAGACGTCGACGGGAGGTCAATCGCCGTGTTGATGGGTGCTTCACGTTACTCAACGCTCTGACTGATGCTCCAATGAATGGATCGGCATCAGTCGAACAAATTGCGGTGAATCGTGCTTCGGAAAGTCCCAATGTGAATAACGGAAAATCGACGTCTGCGTCTAGCACATGGCCCGACCTCGGGCAAGTTAACTCGATGCCCGTGTCGAGTGCACTGGTGGGCTGTCAGAGCGGAGCCTCTAGCACTAATGAGTGCACTGTGCACGATACACGTGGTGACGAGGACATTGTGCCAGACTTCCAAGGAAGTTTACAAACGTGGGCCATTGAGTCGCAGTCGTCGCATGCTGCGGTGACATCACATGAGACTGTCATGAAATGTAGCATTGTTCTACACGGGACAGCATCTGGTTCCTTTTGCATGTATTAATCCTTTCATTAAAATCGTAACTGCCTTTATTTGACGTCTTTCTCTTTTCTTTTTTTTTTTGCAGGAGTAGCCCGGTACAGTAAAACATCTTTGCAAATTTGTGTTGAATGCCTTAATATTGCTTTTTTTTTCAGACACTGCCTCTGACTACTCGGACTCGGATGCCTGAGAAAGCGGTCCTCATAACCAGTCGGGACTAATTACTGTTTAAATAAATGAATTTTAGTGAACAAGCTTTGTTTTTTGTTTTTTTCTGTCACAGTCAAGCACTTATTGTCACCTCTCCGTTTCTTCACGCAGTATACATACATAAGACCTTACAGAGGTGTTTTTCCTTTAATGTATGTAAATACCTTAAAAAGAAATAAATCATATCTAGTAATACAAAATATCACAGCCTATGGTACCGAACCGGCTGCACAATGGTTGTTCTGAAAACATACTAAAAAAGTCCTGAAGTGTTGTTTTGAGGACGTCCTGAGGTTGTTATGAGTACGGACAACAGGACTGGATTAGTGCCATTCTAGTACCTTAACAGGACGTCCTGAGGGCATCATAATGTCTTCAAGGTGGCATACTGAGGATGTCCTGAGGTTGTTATTGTGTTGTCTGGGTTTGTAAAAGAACCGCACGAAAAAAAAAAAAAAAAACACTTGGTCACTAATTTGTGCACGCCTTGAAGGGCGAGTCCATATACAACCAACTATACTGATATAACAACCACTTTTCGCAGTACTTTCGAGTTCGCTGTAAACGGGTTTGACTGTAGTAGAGCACCAAAACAGCTTCGAAATGCAACTGAGGGCACACATATGTGCTGGCTAATGCTAAGCGAAAGATTTTACACAAGAGCGAGCAAATGCAGAAACAAGAACCCACCGCTTTGTTCCAAGAAAGGCGCCACCTTGGCCGACCCAGCCACCGACGTCGTGCCAAGCCATGGACTGGATCTGTAGGGGACCACACATTTACAAAATTAAGTTTCCCACAACGTGCAAGGTCAGATGTAACTTAATATTTCACTATTACACAACACATGGCACAAGCTGTCTCAAGCAGGCGAAAATATTTGCTGCATTGCATGCAGATGACTGCATTTGCTGCATTCATCTGCATGATGATTTATTTATTTATTTATTTATTTATTTATTTATTTATTTATTTATTTATTTATTTATTAACTGAAAGATACCTTACGGCCTTCCTGGGAGGCATTGTGCAAGGGGGTAATGCAAAAAGCGAAATACATACATTACAAAACATTAATACATAGCATTTCACTGGGAAGATAAAGTACTGTCGCAAAAATGCAATGATTAGTGATGCACGTAAATATTTGGGGTGTCATTAACTAGAATACTAACTGATGGCATGAGAACAGCAAACAAGTAGTGCTTTATTAGACACATGATGCACAACATCTCATTCAACATCAGCAGTAGAAAACGGTTTGCATCAGTGTGTACAAATAAGCTGCTTGTCTGATCAGTGATACAAAACATTACAGTACTACAACAATCTCTTCACACAATACAAGCAAAAATATAGAGGCCTTGAAAAGTAGTTCGTTGGGCTAGTTGGTGAAATGCGTATTTGTAAATGGGAAAAAACGGCGCAAAGGAGACGTAACACAAGCAAAGGAACACGCAGGACGAGCGCTGTCCTTGAGTGCCTGCACGTGCTGCCAATGGCCGAAGTCGTGAAATTTGCCCCCACGTCCTCATATGTGCTGGCCACCTGCTGCGGTGGTCTACTGGATATCGTGCTCGCCTGCTGACCCTAAGGTCACGGGATCGAATTCCAGCATTGGCAGTCGCTTTTCGATGGAGGCAAAATGCAAGATGCAAGATGTGGCAGAGGTGGGGGCTCAATTAATGCTGTCTTGGACCTGAAATATGGGCAGGAAGTCCGTAAAATCGGAAGCCGAAGCTTTTTAGCATCCAAAATTTCAGATGTTTTTATATATCGATGTCTACGAGACAGATTTGGGACTCCGGACTTGAAGGGAGCACACCCTTGTTCGCCACATCAGTTGAGATTCCACAGAAGTTGAAAGAGGAGGAGAGGCTGAGGAAATGGCATCTTTGCCTATCACGTGTAAAGTGTTGTCAGCAACACTTTGGTTGTACCAAATCATGTACATAAATAGAATCCGGCCTCTACATTGCCTCATTCTTGGTAAGACAACTATGAAACACCACCCTGCCAGTGTTTCATCAACCCGGCGAAAAGAAACACTTTCATGTTGTTATCTCATAAGAATATGCTTAGGAATCCTCTCTAACTTTTTTTCTGCAATTTCGCTTCAAAGTATTCGAAAAGTATTCGAGAAATATTCGAAAAATATTCGAATCGATTTGCACTCACACTTCAATATTCGAATTCACTTCGCACCCAAAATTTTGCTATTTGCACAGCTCTAGTTAATACATTTGCGACAGTAGCAGAGCTTGAAAGGCAGCTTTGCCGCAATACCGGGGTGTGATGAGGTGAAGCATATTGAAAATCTAGGGGCCACTTCCGATCGGACGTTGACTGTGTCTTGACAAAGTTCGACCGTAACGGAGCTTGAAAGGCAGCTTTACCGCAATACGAGAGTGTAATGAGGTGAAGGATATTGAAAACCTGAAGGGGTCACCTTTAATCGGATGTTGACTGTATTTGTTTTTGGGAAGTTCGAATAGTTCGAAGAGTAAAATTCCAGTGCGAATCGAATCAAATAGCAAACACTATTAGAAAAATATTCGAAATTTCGAATATTCACACACCCCTAGTAAAAAGGCAAAAAGGTAGCTGCGCATAACTCTTTGCACACGTGTGTGCCCTCGTGCACGAACACTGCGGAACTTCTGTGCTTTATATGTAGAACCTCGAGAGCTAACATCTGGTAAAAGAAAAAAAAAACTCACGTTTCCATCAATGAGGCCTTCGACACCGTCATGGATTCCAAAAACAACATCTCCACGGTTCAGACAGTTTCGAACGAACGACCGCACGGCCGCATTCATGCCACAGCACGGAGCGCCGACATGCATCACTGCCATCCGGTAACCTTCCTAGAAATTGCGCAAAGAAAAAAAAGAAATGAAATCGATGAGCGAGTGAAAATTACAGAAAAGGAGCAGAGTAATTCCTTCACAGTTATGCCACGGACAGCCAAAGACTTCACCTTTATAAACATGAACATTGGTTCAAAACGAATGCTTTCTGTTGCACGTGGTACTAAATGTCAATACAAGAAGCACCTCTCGTAATGAATGCCATTGGTGTTGGCAATGCTACTTTGTGGCAGAAACGTACGTTTCAATTAAGCCAATGTAGTTGGAACTTATCCATCTTTACGCAGCGCACAAAATTGACAAGGCACAGAAGAGAAGAGGACGGGTCAATTTTGTGCGCTGCGCAAAGATGGAAGCCAATGTAGTGACAACTCAAGCAGGCACTGCTTGCATGTGAAATATAAACAATGGCACAATGGCAGTAAGACATGAACTCTATTCCTTTCAGGCAACTTGTTATTGTATGAAACTTGTTACTGCTAGTTGTGTTGACTTAGTAGCTAAGTGCAAGATATGTTGACTTTTGGATGAACTGAGCCTCCTGTGCCATCAGCATGTCTTCATTTAACTTCATTTTGCTGTGCATTATGGCACATGATCACTTTGCTGACAGCACTACCATGTTCGATGAGTTGTTTGACGTGCTGCTTTCTGTGAGCCACAAAAAAGTACAATATTTGTTTGTTTGAAATGAATATAACCGAAAATGAAATCGCACTATATTCCTAGTCCGAAATTTGATTTATGCAAAAACAGAACATGAATGACTTTAGGTTTTAACCACAATTTGAATGTTAGAGTACTTACTGAAAATCCCACAAATCAATGCCTTGTGATATTGTTTTTGTTGCAATGGAACATTGAGCGCCTTTGAATAATGTGTAAATTTATGCACTTTCAGACAGTTCTTCATAAATTGCACCTGAAGAGGTTACTTCGACAGCCATCGTACAGAGGTTCGTAGGCTTTTCTTTTTTGCATAGGTAAAAACTATTAAAGTATAGACTAAGTTTTAGAAACTGCTGAGAAGGCCCCACGTTCTTTCGTCCAAGATATGGTGGCACTTTAATTGGCCAAACTGCCGCACACACCCATGCACATATACATACACTTGCATTTATGTGCAATCCACGGCATAACAACAGAAATAGGAGCAACGCAAGTATCCTTGGGAACAATGGTACAGAAGAGATGTAAAATAGTAATTATAGAAAAAAAAAACAGAATATGCATGCAAGTTATCACAGCATGAACAAACGACCGGATTCTTTTTATGGTTTGGTAGAAGATGCACCTGCATCCCTTCAAACAGTGAAAACAGACACTTTGTACTATGAGCGAGTTTCTCAATATGTACAGCTGATACCTGCATCCCATTTTTGCACATGGTTTCTGTACTGGTCAACTCTGAGAACAGTTATTTTCAACTATACGCAATATGAGGTTGCCGAGAAAGAAGCTAATTATGAAATGACTGGTTAGTGTGGGCCAAGAGCAAGAGTAGAGCACTGCAAGGGCCCGGGCTGACCTGAAAGCCCGAGCCCAGCCCGGCCCCCCGAGCAGGGCTGTCCGAAGCATTTTCCGTCGGGCCCGGGCTGGGCATGAGCTTCAATGTGCGGGCCTGGGCTTGAGGCTGCCGGCCGGGCCGGACTCGGACCCGCTTATTAAAAGGCCTAAGTTGGGCCTTCGAGCACACACGAACGTTATGCATTGCATAGTCTAAGGCATTCTGTGCTAATTAGCTTGATTATATAATTATATTGTACATGGTGATTACGTTTCCGTGACGACGTTAGAATATGAACGATTTATATTTGATCTGCTTTCGGTGGGCTGTTCACCATATGTAACGTTAACGTTTTTTATCTTGCTGCAAGAAATTATTAATCAGGAGCTTCTTTAAAAAAAATTGTGTAATCAATGTTTCCAACGCGAGAGTAGAAAAGAGCATTAAAGAAAATGTCCCGGGGTTTGCTTCTATCCGCTTTTTCATGTTAGTTGTAGATTTCTTTTAAATAAATTTTGTTACTATGTTTTATTTTCACTATACTGAATGACTTGCCATGTGCCATATAGGCAACATTTCATTTATATTCCTTGGTATTACGTGCCAAAACCACGATATGATTACGAGACGTGTCGTAGTGGGGACCGGATTAACTTCGACCACCTGGAGTTCTTTAACGTGCACCTAAAGAGAAGGTACACTGATGTTCTCGTATTTCGCCCCCATCAAGATGCCGACGCCGTCGCCGCACCCGTGTCCTAGGACTTAACAGCGAAACAGCTTAACTGCTGAGCTACCACCGCGGGCAAAGTAACATTTCTATGCATGTACACACCGGATTTTCCGTCCGATCGCCCGCTACACATTAATAATCATCATCAACAACTAATATCCTCTAGCGGGCCGGGGCCGGGCCTGGTCATGAAAACACGCGCCCTTGATAAGTTTAGTAATGAACGCCCGGGTTCGGGCCGGGCCTGGAACCACGGGCCCGGGCAGGGCTCGGGCTGGGTTCGGTCATGCACGCCCGGGCCCGGGCCGGGCCCGGGCTGGGTTATGTACGACCGGGCCCGGGCAGGGTCATGGCTTGGAACCACAGGCCCAGGTTGGGCTTGGGCTTCATAAAGCGGGCCCGGACAGGGCCCAGGCCGAGAAATCAGGCCCATACAGTGCTCTAGGGAAGAGTCCATATGAAGGCCAGGAAAGCAGAAAGGGTGTCATCTGTAGTTTTTAATTGAAAGGTAGTATCTCATTATAAAATAAGGGGAAATTGAAGATGATAGAAAAGAAAACATGCTGCCGGTTGGGACTGAATGCATAGCCTTCGTGTTACACAAAGGTTGAATAACAAACATACAGCCAATGCCAAATGAAAGCAATCATTGGGTAAAAATTTTCATGTCCTTGCTTTGAATCTTGCTGTCAAAGCACTTGAGGGTGGTGCAAAAAAAAAGTAAATAAAATAAATTAAGAGTTCAGGATGTGGTTGTTCCATAAAAGGAATGAAATGTCGGGGATGAGAACATGCACTGGCTTGAGCATACATGCTACAGTGTAACAATGACGCTTTAGAAATACAAATTTGCTGGAATGTGGCCTACAAGCCACCAGGACAAAGGCAACGTTTGGTCCGCATGCCAAGAGACACCACTGTCGACATAACACAGACCTTCTTGCAAATTTGCTCTTTCATTGTCACACTTAAAAAAATCATCCGAAGGCATTACATATAAGGATAGCCACGGAACATACATCTGCGCAAGCAACAGTCTGTGAATAATGGGCCGGCATTCACAGATTACGAGACCAGGGCATACATTGAACTTTTGCAAGTTTTCCACGCAGCATGCAGCAGGGTGAGGGTGACCAGCTAATGCAGGGAAGGAAGAAAGTCGCAACGATGCACAGAGGTAAAATAATACGCTGAGTTATATTTCACTCACCCTTTTCGGGACCTAATCCCAGTATGCATAGAAGTCAAGAGGATTTTTTTTTTGTTTTAGCCATCAACCGACACAACTACACACGGGTTGCTCGAGCAACGCGGAAGACTCTAGAAAGACAACCCACCGAGGACGGCTTATTCGGATCCGGCTTTGCTGGCATCACTCTAGTCAGCATGCGATAGGTCTGAACGTTCCGCTCGAAACTCCTGCAAAAGGAGTCACAGACGTTGGAGGGGAAGATGGAGGCTTGTCAAGTGACAAGAAATCGTTGAGCAGGAAATGCCGCTGGAGCCAACGTTTCAACGAGAGGACTTATCTTCGTCAGTACAGCAACCCTTGATGAAGACGACAACTCGCCGAAACGTTGGCTCCGGTGACATTCCCCGTTCGTCAATTTCACATTACGGCAAAAAGCATGTTACGCATACAAGAGAAGAGCGATCGTTACTTTAAATACGTACTGAATGATTGATGGACTGACTGATCAGTCCACTGATTGATTAAACTTATATCTGCTGTTACATGACTTGGATTCGATTCAGTCTCAACAGTTGCTATCTGTACACCCTTACAGTTTTAAACATAGCAGCATCGAGGCTACCAGCGACAGAGGTGGGCAAATGGCGTCATTTGTTAGTTGCCTTCAGAATGACCAAGTAAACAAGAAGTGCACGGGCTAAGAAGGGACATCCACATTGTGGGTGTGGTTAGTATGAGACCATGCACAGCTTGGGTTCCTAAGTTCATATTTCAAGTGTGTATCTGACAACTTTTCTGGGACAACAAGAAACAGGGCATTTTTTGGTCCAAAGCAAGTTTCATCAAACGTACGCTGATGAAACAGGACTAATGTGACAGAATAAAGCAAGCACTACCACTCTGCACTGACTTAATTCGATTAATTAAGAATGAAAAATGGCTAACATGCACAGGATTTAAACTTGTGGCCCTGTTACCAGTGCCAAAATTCCTTAACTGCTGAGCCACACCTGCAAATAACACGGTGGAGGACTACGGATTAATTTTAATCCTCTGAATTTCTTTTAATAAGCAGTCGTAGCACAGTATACAAATGCTTTTGCATTGCCCTCAGTAAACAGAAGAAACAGAAGCCCTCAGTAAACAGAAGGAATCTAACTACGACAAGGAAACTCTTTTTGGCATGGGATAGCCAGTATTTTTTTTGTATACGTTTACTCTGAGAACAGGTTTTTCTTTTGATAGATACCTAAGCACTTTATTCATGATGACAAACACAGCACAGAAACAGCAGCAAATTTGAGAGTAAAGACCAAGAAGCAACATACTTAGGTCCTAATGCTGATCTTAAATTACAGTGACCGAAGTGACATTGCCAATTTTTGCCTGCTTCAGTGACCAGTTGACATAAACCTGATCGAAGCAACTTCCTATGGCAGGTTTGTTGGCCAAGTGGTGAAACCTTACAGCAAGTTTTTTCGCAAAGCTTCATCCAGCGTTTGTAAAATCCAAGAACAAGCCCACATTAGTAATCGTTACAATATATCTGGGCTAAATTGGAGAGTTTGAAAACGACGCTGGTCGCCGACACTTACTTTCCACGTAGCTGCACTGCCTTCTGCCACTCCTTGTCGGCCATGCACTTGGCGACCGCTTTTGTCTGCACAGCAACATATCGCGCAAAGTTTTGTCTTTGCTGGCTTCTGCCACACAATAACACTGAATATTAAAGCCCCCATGATAATAATTAGGCATGGGCCAATATTACAGCGCTTCGAATATTCGAACGATTATTGCAGTATTCAAACCAGCATCGACACGAAATTTAAAATTTCCAAAATTTCGAAGTATTCGAAACGAACGAATAGATGCAGATTTTACCTCATGTAACACCCTTGAAATGATGGTTTCACTGCAGCATGGGGCTGCAATGTCGTGAAACCACCTATCCAGGGAAAATCTGCACTGCTGCAAAGCCACACTTCACTATTAAAAGGGTCATATTAACTGCACCTCGATTAATTTCTTAGCACGAGCGTTTTATGCCGGGGCCCACCAAGACTTCACTGACCTCATTTCCGTCACAGAAGTGACGTCGGTAAAATGAACATGAACAGATGACCAAGAAAAACCAGAAGAAAAAGTTTTGTTGATTTGGATGACCTGGGAATCAAACCCACGACCTCTTGGTCCGTGACGAAAGGTGCCCAGCATTCTACCCACTGCGCCATCGACGCACATGTACGAGCTCACACCTCCCTCCCACAAAGATCTTCGTTGGTGGGGCGGTGTCGCCATCTAGATGCGGTGAAGTGAAGTACTGCATCATGACACTAACAAGTGCTGACAGGGAGCGCTTCGGTAGTTTCAGCACAACGGAGGTTTTTAATGCATTATTGCAGGCAACTCTATGGTCGGTGCAATGCGCCATGCGCGATGATTCAGTTTGATAACGATGCAGTACGTGTTTTGCCTTTCCCGTTGAGTTAGCATGACGACTCGTCAACAAAGTAGTGCAGCTTCCACATGCACCAATGGTGTTTCTCCGACGCCTACTGTTTCGAGTGCCATAGCAGCGGCTAATAAAACTGCTGCAATAAGCGGCACAGAAATGCAATTACATCGACAGGCGAATGTTGCGCAGTGAGTGATTTGGTGCAGCAAGAGATGCAGCGGTGAACGCCTTCCCGCATTCACGACCCGTGCTACAAGCTCTGCCTCTCACGCACCCGAAGCGCTGTGTGATATATATGTATGAGCACAGGCATAGGTTACTCTATTACTGGAGAGCGCACACATTGGGATTTGTCCTGTCACATGATGATGCCTTGAATCAGTGCATATCGAGTACCAGTGTACATTATGTGCTTGTTTATGCCATCTTTGCACAGGAGTCACCCTATGCTGTGTCCAGGTTACACTGTGGCCCGGATGCATGTTAACTACTTCACCTACCACAAGGTTCAAGTCAAGATCACAGACGTTAGTCGTCAGGATGGAGATGTGCCACTAGGCATTAACGTGGGTGCATCCACATACAACGATGTTATAGCTGCCCAAACACCAATAGACATTGTGCAAGCTCTCATACATCAATGTACAATAAACAGTTGCCCACTCCTGTGAAGACACTGTTCACTTTCGTGTTATGCCGATTCCTATGACGGAGGGATCAACCATGTTTTTTTAAGATTCCTATGACGGAGGGATCAACCATGTTTAAGGTTAAAAAAAAGGGTACTATATGTGCTTGTATGTATAGGTTCTATTCACTGAGGACACGCCCACACTGGCGCACGGGCTGATGGGATGGGCGTGAGCTGCTTCCGCTTCCGTCGGCCATGATCCTGGCCACTTTGTGAAGCTCTTTCGGTGCATGTGGATGTTTTCTGCCTCAGTTCGCGAAGCAGCAGCTGACCATGTTCTGTTGCAGTCTCTGAAATCATGGTAAATTGCGCCGTCTATTGACGTAGCAATAGGTCACGGCGAAAAAAGAGCGTCAACTTTTATGGACTTCGGTCAGCCATCTACAACCAACGCAAGAATTGTTGGAAAGGTGTTGTACCGAGCGGTTCACCGCATTGTTCGCTCTCACATCAACTAAAGTTGGACTAACTACGAAGTGTGCAGCGCTCATTTCATTGCTGGTGAGTACCAATTTAGGTTCCAAATGTTACACTTGACGCATTTTATGCTTCAGGGCGTCCGTGTTTGTTGTCCCGTCACTACGACACTTGGAGACGGGCAGTTACGATAATGTCAGCGTGCACTGGCGCAGTTGCATTTTTTCGCTCCACTTGCGACGTCTCTCCTGTAAAACGTTCGCTCTGAGATTTGCCTCGGTGACTGCTTCTCACTTCAAGAGGCGGTGCTGGCGTACTACAAGATCTGTAATTACACTTGTATTACTCACTTGCAGGAAAGCCATCCTATTTGTTGGACGAGACAAACCCCAACTAGGCACGAAGTCTTCGGGAGACTACGAAAGCAACCCTAAAGAATCCTTGATGTGGGAAATTTTCACCCTCGGCACACGCTCGACGTCGAAGTGCAACTCGTCCATGCCCAGGAAGAGTCGTTCAACACCGCCGCAAAGCTTGAATTTTTCCACATATGCGCTCAAACTGATTAAAGGCGTATCGCCCATCATTTCGCAGCGTCTTCGACCGCATCCGTCTAGGGTTATCCAGCGGTAGTTGCTACTAAACAGCAAGAATTCCTGTCCTCTAAGGGCAGCACCTGTCAAATCCCAGATAAAGCAAAACACACATTGTGGGACACTACGGCACAAACGCCATACAGTGGCCAGGATCATGGCGGACTGCCCGAAGGACGGTGTCACCATGGTTGCTAGCGCTGCTCACAGCACCGTGGTGACGTCATGTGAATACAACCTATATATATATATGTGCTTATATGTATATTCAGTATAGCAAATCTTAAAACATTTTTAGCGCTCATAACTTGCCCCTACTTCTAATCAGTTGCTTCCACTTTGCTTAGTAACCAAAAAACTAACATTCACACAAGCATAGTTCTAATTCTTAAAAATTTTCTGCAAGTAAGTTGGGTCATGACAAAAACGTCAATTTTTCTTTATAATATGTGTGTTATACTATTTGAACTATTTGATTCGAAATCATTCGACCAAATCACTATTTGTGTTGAGTTCACTTCGAACCTCAAATTTACTATTCACCCATCCCTAAATATACTAACTTGTTCTCGGGCGTATTCGTTGACAACTGACAGGACTATTCCTTGGGACAACACGGCTGCTATGGACACCACAGATACTTTCCTTCTCTGTAGCTCTTATTTGTGCAACAATGACTTCAATGAAGCCGCTCCGCAGCACATCTTACTGGTTTGCCCATCTGCATTGCTTCGTCTTCTTCCTACAGCCCAATCCTACCAAACATATTGTGTCCATTCCAGTGCCGTATATGTGAAACTTGTCATTTATGTGGTGTCTTAAAGGGACACTAGAGAGAAGCAATTTTTTTTCGTAGCAGTAAATTACTCTTTCACGATATGAAAAACAATGCTTGCTGTGAGAAGGCGCTTGGTAAGCGAGAAAACATGCAAAAAGATGATGGCAATGTCACCTTGACGTTTTCACACCAATCACCAAGACGTCATAGATTTTGACGGCAGCTACTAGGGCCTGCATAGTTCCTAACCGGCAAAAATGAAGTACGCCGTCTTCTGATGGAGCCAGAGACTTATCATACCAAGTTTCAGAGAATATCGTTGAGACATTGTGGCCAAAATAAGAAAAAAAACACTTTGAAATTTGTGATGTCACCTCTGAACACCTCGGCGGGAAATGTGAGAGTGAAACTTCTGAAATTAATGACACTGAGTTTTAAAAGTATACTTTATCAGTCTCAGCTAATTTATTACTTTACTTTAGTGTCCCTTTAACAGTGCTTGGTGCTTGTAAATCCTTGCGCATTTAAGATTCACACTTCTATTACTCGCTTATTTACACTACTACAGACAATGCAGCACTGAACGACAGTGTACGGCCCACAACAGGCACAAAGGAGTCCTGCAGCACTTTACCAAGTAATCGTCTAATGGCTTCATTAAAAGAGCTTAAAGGGATACTGAACAAAAATTTGAAAAAGCTACGAAAACACTTACATTCGACTCGGACGATACGACTGTTCCTGTACGCAGCGTTTATTTCACGTAATTTCGAGCAGTTGGCTGTATTTTTAGTGGATTGTGAGAGCGTGGCGGCTGCATGCCACTGCGCTTGTCGGCGGACGTGACGTCGAGTGCTCCAGCAAGAGGGGGGCAACCGGCACGCTCTCTCCTGCCCTGCCACTTCCCTTTCTCCACCTCTCCTCTCAAGAACCGAGGGTGGCTGGTGTGGCGCTGAGCCTTGTCCTCTTTTCCCCACATAGGAAACAAAATAGCGCTTATTCCTCAAAAACCGCTACAACTACCGAGCGTGTCGCGAGAGCGCAAAGATGCAAGGTGCGAGTGACAGTGGTTCCACGAGTGGTCATTGCGACTCCGAGTTCGACAGGCCTCCAAAACGGATGCGCCAAATACAACCATATGCGTGTGACCGTTCTGCTGTGTCAAGCGACAGCAAGGACGACGAGCCAGACGAGCCGCCGTAGCCCAACGTGGGTCGGCAGCCGGGACCAGCAATTTACACAGTAACTCATAGTCACTATCGTCGAAGTGTTCGGAGCACAAAAAGTCACGCTTTGAAGGCACCCACGTTGGCTGCGATGGGCGCGCAGCGCGAATCCATATCCTTTGAAGCTTCGGCTCTGTTGGAAAGGTATGACAGGGCACACCCTAGCGCAGAACAGCATTGAGGCATTCTGCGTTGTGTCAGGTGCTTCACCGTTCACATTACGTAGCAGCACACAACACAGACGGCAAATTCGTAGACGTGGGCGCAAGCTCCGCTTGAGAAAACAAATATACGGCCGAGAGCGCGGCAATGGCGTCGTTGGCTGCCGGTTGAGAACACGCACGGAGAACACCTTCGCGACCGTGAAAACACGTTTGAGAGAGACGCGCGGCAGCGGGTGGCGGCTTGCGATGTCGATTGGTAAGCGATTTTGCTGCGAACACGGTTGGCGAGTCACTATCCGCGGAGTTTCGCGTAACTTCCTCTCTAGTTCGCGGCGCGGCCGCTAGACGCGCCAATTCGCGAAAAATGCATTAAATTCATTATTTTCTGCTAGTCTCTGGCTGAAATGAAGGTTGTTTCAACAAATTTCAGCACCCAATCTTTCAATTGAGTCATTTATCTCGGCGGTGAAAATTTTGTTCAGTATCCCTTTAATGCTTCATGAACCAACTGCCACAAAAATTTCTAGAATCCGTCAAGTACAAGCGGAGTTACAGGGATTTGCCGCACGCTTTAAGCGCTTGCTCTCTCCTGCGAGCGCGCTGAAAGCTATGCAGGGAGGGGGATGACAAGGGGCAAGAAGATGCGTCCCTTCGTCAGTGCACGTCCCGAGCTTGAGCCCTATCTAGGCCTTAAGCCCTAGATGGAAGCCTAATGTTTCTCTCGCACCTCTTCAAGAACCAGACCCTTCTTGAGAACCATGTATGACCTTGTGGCAATACACATTACCAATCTCATTAATGTGCCTCCCCAGCACATCTAGCACAGCGAGAGTTCGCAGCGTACCGAGCAGGAATGTTGCAGAATTGACAATTGAAAAGGAAATTCTGATACATTTGAAAGACGCGAGTGTCTCAGTGTGAGCACTCGCATGTTTACTCATCTCCTGCATTTTTTTTGTAGCGGTCCGATGACTCCAAATGGCCCAATTTCCTGATTGGACCTACGCGAGTGTTATCGGCACTTCTTGACAGTGGCAACTCTGACGTCCTTTACACGAGCTGCAGCCCTTATTAGGGCACTTGGCTGGCAGTCTTGCGGCTAGGCCTGACTCCATCTAGCAGGAGCGGACGGAGGGAATGCAACGCAGCTGGCCTCGACGGTGTGTACACCTGGTGCGAGATCCACGATAGCCTTTAAAGAAAACATCAGCATCACTCGCCGCCAATAGTGTCTGTAGATTTCTTGTTGGAATCAGAAGCCAGAAACATAAGCGAAAAAAACGTATAAGTGGAGTTCCACTGTACAACGGTGCTGGCACCTACCTTCTGTACACACTGCATTAGTGGCACGCGCACGGCTTGATTGCCATCCAGGGACACAACACAAGCCTCAGAGTCTCGCTTTGCTTCAAACAGGGCGAGGACAGCCTCCACACCCATTCGGCAGCCCTGCGTTCAGAAAACACCTATTTGCTTTAACCACTGCACATTAGCCTGTTGAACAGCAGTTTCATCCCTTACAATGTAGGAGAAATCCCCCAAAACATTTAGGAAAGATTACTTCCGATAAGCCCCCTGTTAGGAGTTAAGAGAAACCGAGAGGTATTTTTACAAGCGATAATGTTCAGAGCTGGTGGCGACAGAGCTATGCACCGGCAGTGTTGGGACACATGTAAAAACACAAGAGATGCCCATTGTATCAAGCATTTATTTTTAATGCCATTAAGGGGAACACAGCACTTTAAAATTATTGATCGATATTGATGAAACTTGCAGAGTTTTTATGTAAATTTGTGTACTGATTTCAATTATGAAATTGTTTTCCTAGTATAATATGTAGCTTTACAAATATAAAACATCTCATTTGCCTTTACAGGAGCACGATTCTTCCTAAAGTGAGGAAGTTACAAAGTAAATCAGCATGTCACAATAATCTGGAATGCAAACTATATTCAATACAAGAATGTATGTTCTAAACCCATAATAACCAATCTTATAGTATGTTGAACATTTGCACATCGATGGAAGTCCAACACGTATGTAGAGCAAAGTGTAGCCCATATTGGCAGACAGAAACACCGGACGCCTTCTTATACAGTATATGTGAGACCTTAATAAGAGAACAAAATAATAAGCACTTATGCTTAAACTTTTTACAGCTGACCGGGACTGCAGCAATACAAAAAGGAACGAAGCACATGACAGCACCGAAGCAGGTGCTTCATGTGCATGTGATCCAACTTTTCATGTTATTCAAGCACTGGTGCCAGGTGGCACCTCGGTATGCTCTAACACCCAATATACACACAAAAGAATGTGTGGCAGTTGTGGGCACTCACCAAAACTCTGTCAAAAGCAGATGGGCTCCCACCTCTCTGAACGTGGCCCAGGACAGTGATGCGAGTGTCCTGCTTCACCTTCTCAACTACTACCTGCAATAGAAAGAACAAACGGCGGTAAGTCGGCTGTTCCAACTGCACAGTATGCAAAGAGCATGGGCACAGCCGTAGGTACAGTACTCCTGGAGTGAAATGCAAACATCACCATTAACAGTGAAGCCGTCTAGTGCTAGAATTAAAAGAGTGCTCAAGTAGAGAATATTTAGGGTGGCAACACGTCCGACAGAATCGCCACGTTGTATCGAAGCATGCAGATGCGCGCTATGGCAGACGCCTTGAATAAGGCCTGAGATTGTTTCTATTAAAGCTTATTATTTCTGCAGTTTCATGCCCGTGTCTGTCATGCTTGCACGTCATCTTAAAGGGCCCCTACAATACCTTTTGAGCATGGTCAGAAAATGCTGCCGATCGGCAGTCGAGGATTCAGAGAACATCTGAGCCAAACATTATAGCGCCGCCTGTAATTTAATTCTCAAATTCAGCTAGAAATCGTTCCCTCTTCTCTCGACAAATGATGCAAGTCCATGGCCATTGGCCAATTTGAGCATCGTGAGCTGCATAGTTGCCACAGCTGCCACAGAATGGCACGACGTGGCGGCACGCTCACTCGCGATCGCACTGAATGTAAGCCGCGTGTTTGAAGAAAAAAAAGAAAGAAAAGAAAGTGCTCAAGGTCCTGACATGTGCATGACGTAACTACCTTTCCCCCCTTGCCATCCCTCCCTGCTTAACTTCCAACACGGTCATTGTGATGAGAGAAAAAAAGAAAGCGCTTATAGCATGCGACAAATCTCTAACCCGGCTTGTACTTGATAAATTCTAAAAATTTTTGCAGCAGTCGATTCACGAGGCAATAAACTCGATTAATGAAGCCATTCGATGATTACTTGGAAAAGTGTTGCAGGGCCTCTTTAAGGAGAGGTGGCATCCCCGTCAGCAACTTCGACCAAATGTGGCGCTCACCTGGACCAAGGGTGTCACCACCCTGCTCCCGAGGGAGGTGGCACCGACTTCGAGGCACCCTCATTCAGATGCACACGTCGCGCCATCTTGTGGCATCGTATGAAACGCCAGGTTGGCGGCATTTTCAAACTTAGGATTGTAAACTTAGGATTGTAAAAAGTGTGCAATACACCGCGCTTTTCGCAGTACCTTAGGTTTTGCTTCTTCATTACATGACCTAGCTCACACTGGCAGCCATGAGAGTGCTCCCACGCTAGCACATGCGCTGCTATTGCCATAGCCATCTTTAATAACACGTCATAGTATTTCTCCAATACACCTTGTCAACTGATCACGTTTGTCCGTTGTATCGCGACGTAAGAGATCGCGCCAGCGACATGTCCAGTTGCTCTTTGGACTCGCCAAGGACGCCTGTTGTATGTTCCAAAGAGAAGCAGCGGCAGTACGAGGAACGTCAGCGTGCCCTAAAGTGCAAGTGTGCGCATCACTGTCGAGTCAATGCCAACAATGGCAATCAGGCAAGTGAAGTCAAACACATGCGCGACACCTCGTTGTCGGAACACTACCCCAGCTTTGCTAGTCTTCTCTCTTCACAAACAGTTAGGAGAGCTGTAACTTTTGTATAACTACTGCCATGAGAAAGTGCTTGTGGTAACTGTGTCCTGTCGCTGGAAATCTGGCTGCTAAAGGTAATGCTGGCATTGGCTCTGATTTAAGTGTTTGAGTTAAAACTACGCAGACATGACATGAACTGTAGACACTGGAAACTACATATGCATTACTTAGCCCTAAATTTGAGTTTCAATGCAAGAGTACTGCATATTTATAAACTTATCTCAACAAAATAGTTCTTAACCCACAATACAATGATTTGCTATTCCTGTTGCATCTGCTTCTTGTCTTTATACTCCCTTCTGTTGCCTCTTATACCTTTTTTAAAACAGCTTTTGGTTCGTCTCTTGTAGCCTTTGAATTGCTCTCAATGTCCCAAATTACATAATGGACACACATTTTTAAAAGCTTTGACGTTTGCCTCTGCGGAACCTAAAGAGTTTGCACAACCTGCAGTTTTCTCAATGCACTAGTACGCCACTATACTGGGTGCTGCAATCATAACTTTCCTCCATAAACTGCAATAGTCGCATGGTGGATAGTCTGCTATTAGACGGCTCCGCAAAACTTTTTAAGGCGAAAGCATTAATATGCCTTATGAAGCGAAAATTCCTGCATCCATAGGGTGAGCGGTGTTACCAGCCGATGGCAAAAACTCACAGGACCAGTGATGACGTCATGTCAATGTCATGAGATATGGCCGTTGAACATGGTACGAACTTCAATTAGTTGCAACCAGACATGCCATGTTTTCGCATTCAATGCCGATAAGGAGACTTGCGTGCCTCTAACTTTTGCACAGTCAAGAAATGCTGACGATCAGTAGTCGAGGCTCGTGTGAACATGGGAGTCAAATGTTATTGCCCTGCACGCAGCAGGAAATATTACAAGTAGGCCCACTATATTTTTCTCTTCAGTGTATCCCCAGCTCAATGAAGCATTTGAGCAGTGTGACAATGCAAGATCAGTACTGAATAGAAATGCAAGCGCAACAGACCAAGCAAGGGGCAGCTACTTGCCTTTTTGACCATCTCGGCCGTGATCGGCTTTCCGTCCCTATCCTGTGCACCTTCAGACAGGATGATGATGTGCAGTCGCTTGCCGTGCTCCCTCTCCTGAATAACAAGACATCAATGATTAAGGATGGTATCAGGATATCGCCATCGCTATGTATAACATTCTGCATAAGGGACCTGAACAGAGGCAATCAGTGAGTTTCACACAGACTTGCACGAGTAGTGCAGCAACTGCAAGCATTAATATCGGAGGCCGTGTAACTCTACTAACCAAAAACGACTCTAGGCTGCAGGAACAAATAGTTTAGAATAACAGAGCTGAGCTAGTTGGTACGTATTCATTCTAAAAAGAGACAGGGCGTGCAAACACGGACACAAGAAAGAGATCAGGACACCACAAACGTCTTTCTTGTGTCCGTGTTTGCACGCCCTGTCTCTTTTTAGAATGAACAAATAGTACTGCAGTAGACCTGTGTGCTTTAGCACTTCGGGCAATCATCGCAAAAAAGAGCCACGTTTTTGGCTCCAGACGACACACTGCCCTATTCCAGTATGTATACCATATTAACACATATGTAGAGAGCGAAAAAAAAAACTGCACTTAAAAAAATGGGACGAAGCAGGAAAAGACTGGGATGCAGGACTGTTTGTCTGTAACATATCAACCCGTTTTCTGTGAATCAAGTTCACAGTTGCCGCTTGATCTACTGCCTTTCTATGTGCATCATCATCATCAGCTCAGTGGTAGAGCATCGGACGCGTTATTCGAAGGTCGCAGGTTCGGTCCCTGCCGGCGGCAAGTTATCTTTTCGTCCACTTTACTTTCTTCACATTTATAGCCCAATTAATACAAATAACACCCCCTACACTTTCCTTGGCATTACTGTCTGTTAGTTCTCATGAATATTGTGTCTAACAAAGAAAAATGAGCCCTTAAAAGTAATCTTTCCTTCAATCATCTTACACTGTTACATTGCGCCGATTTGACGTGCCCAATTTTCCATCCAACTGTAATATGTGCACGATATGACAACTTCGGCACAAGGTATACACAACTGGGCGTGTGGCACATGTATGTACCCATTGCTTGCCAATCCCCCCAGAAAAGATGTGCTGATGTGATGCAAGGGGTATGAAGCCTCAAATGTATACAGATATTTGTCATACTTATCTTCGCACACACCACCTGTCAACATTCTGCCCTCATCAAGCACCGTACATCTCATTTGCCCTACATGACACAGATTTGCAAACTTCTACCGGTGACAAGGTTCTGCTCATGTCATCCGCTATTGCTGCAGTACATTGCTAATACCTCTGTCACACGGCCACCACCGAACTCCATTTCACTCCGTTCGGCATTTAACTACCTGATGGAGCATTACGAGAATGGAGTTGTGGCCGTGCTACACGGCTCGGTGCAAGCTTTCGACGGTTGCCGCATGGGGCAGAAACAGCGCTGCTGCGCTCGTCGAAACGTCCAATTTTTTGCCTGTGCAGTCGCCTTTAAAGCAACAAAAACGTGTTTTTGTGTGTTGATGAAGTGCTCGGAATCACCATTGCTGTCACAGTGCTTGTGCGTGCGCCTCACACGTGCAGAAACAAATATCGCGCGACGCTTCACAGCGGCGGCTTGGCGAGGCGTTGGTGTGGAGAGTACAAGAGCTGATGTCCGAAAAAATACAACTAAAACGTACACTACGGGGCGTGAAATGCTACGCAAAAAAAGAGCAAAATTATGATTGTGCTCATTAGGACGATTTTGCTAGTGCGGTTTTCAGCGTAGCAGTAGCTGGCTGGGAACGAGAGTACTCTATCGAGCCGAAATGGTCGTTACCGAACTCCCTCCACCAAAAGCTCCATTTAACTTCCTCAGCGAAATGGTGACCGTGTGACATGAACCCCATCTCTCTCGAGGAAAAGACGAGGGAGTTAAACGGAGTTCACGGGTGCCCGTGTGACAGGGGCATAACTCAAATGAGCTTCACGTCACTATGTCAACGAGACGCTACCATTGTGTTGGACCTGCACGTCTTCACGCCTTTCTTGCTTTCTTTGTTTCTTACTGAATATTCTGTCAACAACTTTTATTACATCTAATAGTCACTAATACTCTTTCTCATATGTAGTGTTAAGTTCCTAGATTCAATCCGAGTGTATGAGTAGCACTGTCATGGTGGCCATTTTTTCCACCGAGCATGTAGTAAAAGCACTTAGGCCTGTTTATTCCACTGCAAGAAGACCCATAGAGGGCGCTAACAACCATCTAACACATAGCGGCAAAGCTAGAGAGAGACTTCTCTCAATGATTGCACTTGTGATTGAAAAAGCGCATGCAGCATGTCAAAGAATGAGGTGTGTGACCTAATTTGGTGTATAGTAAGTAAGTTTCATACTTTACTACCATAAAATACAACTTAAATGTTGCAGGCACATTAGATATCTAAATTTATTAAACATTCAACAGAGCGGAGTGACACGTTTCTTTGAGCTGTGGCCGCAGCGCTACGCTTGAGCTCACAACTGCAACACTGCTGTCACGTACTGGAAGCACAATAACCATGTGCTGTGGCGTAATTTTATACTCCTGTCACAATGCAAGTTTTAATGTCATTCGATTCAAATGACATTCGGTGCAACGAATGCCATTTGATCAGTGGTGTTGCTACACAGGAAAAAGTAATGTCATTTGGTCATGATATTAATGGCAACAGTTCCAAAAGAACTGGCTACAGAAGTTGCACAAGGTATATCTAGCGTTGCTGAAAAGTCAATCTATTCATTTTAATATAAATATGGGGCATTTCTTCACTGAAGGTGTACAGATGGAAATTTTCTATTTTAGAATGTCTGAACACCATGACAGTGCTTAGGCAGTTGAAATGGGTGATAAATTGGAAACAAAGGCTGCTGTGGCAGCACTGGATAATGACACTTCAACGACACTCAGTTGTAGCAGGTGAAGCATTTAGTTGCTGTATTGAACTACTACAAGCAAAGCACATTAACCCATATATGCCCAAACTCAGGAAAAATGACAAAACAAATATTTTTTTTTCGCAAAAAGTGTACTTCTACCCCCAAAAGAAAGCACAACTTGTTTATTTACAGCCAGGTAAACACAACACTGTTTTTCAAGCCGTCCTATACATATAGGACACTGGGCATTAGGGGTGCTATGTGCGGGTGTGGTAAGCCTTGAAACATTTCACGTGCACACCGACAACGCACTTCATCCTCTCCATGACGTATTTCATACAAAGCACGCATTTGGCCTAAGAAAGTGGTCGGCATGTCACGTGCACTTCTTCCTCTCCATGGCGTATTTCACAGAAAGCATGCATTTGCCCGGAGAAAGCGGTCGGTACGTGGCAGCATGAAAAGCAAGCAACGTCTAGGCTTGCTCACGTTGATAATGAGGCCTGCTTGATGTGCTGTAGGTGGCGCTAGTCATCAGCTAAAGAAATAGCGATGTTAAGAGTTCATCAAAGAAGCGTCCTATATGTAGGACACTGGGCATATATGGTTTAATGGAAGAGACTTCATCGTGAAAGAGATGCTGAAGCAATCTGCTAGGAATGAATAACTGGGCATTGGAATGAAACTGAGTAGCACATTCGGGCAAACGTGTTTACTATCGCACCCATTTGTTTGCACTGAGGCCGACTACAGTAAAATGATGGCAGCCAGACACACTGAGGTGAAGGTTAAAAACATTTCATCACAGCCTGTCACACAGCAGTCTTCTAGTTAAAATAATAGACGTCCTAAAACAGGCAACAGCACAGTAAACTCTCAGTAAATAGGAATCTCTTAAACAGAACTGCTGCTTCAATGGAACAACTGCTTCCAATACAATCTACTGTATTAATGTATTTGCATGAATGCTTCACAAATTAAGAATTCTCAATGTCACATTTTACCTCGTCTCCAAGGTAGAGCGTATACATTCAGTTCAAGCGCAATGCCAAACGAGTTTCTCAAGCTCATTTGACTGCAGAAGTCGTTTGTTTCTAACGGCATTAAATATCGTTGTGTAGCAGCAGAATGTCAATATATGCTAATGTCATTCCACTTGAGTGACACTGAGATGCCCAGAAAAAACGAAAGAAGGGGAATTGCTCGAAGGACTCATTTGTTTGATCGACACAACCAAATGAATCCAAAAACACATTGAAACGTCCAGTGTGAAAGGGATATTATGTTTTCAAGCTGCAGTTTATAATACATGAAGCAGTTATACAATTAAAAGCATTGCAGGTAAATTACACAGCACAATGTGCAGATTAACCCTTTGCGGTCCAAAACCTTTACCCACTTTCCGGCTCTAGCGGTCCGAAACTATTTCGCCAGTTTCTGGCGCCGCGAATAAAAACACAAGCTGTGGAAGAGAAACGCACAGGATATTTATTTTTGCTCCTGCATTCTGCAGGCAACTCTTTTCGTGATATTTGGGCAACGTATGATACCGCTCAAAGCATTCCCCTGTGTGCAGGCCAGGGTTATTACTGCAGGTTTCCACCGCCGCCGTCGTCGTCTTCGTCACTCACTTCTGTCGAATCACTGTCATCACTGTCTGGTGGAGGCACGTAATTCTCTTCCTCACTAAAGTCATCCTCGCTTTCGCTAAAAGCACCGCCGTAAAACGCACGCGGTGAAAACGTGGCCATGCTTCTCAGCGAACCGCGCGCGCGAGTGGGTACGCTCTAGGCCCCGTGCTGATCATAGTGCTGCACCCTAGTGTCAAAAAAGTAAAACCTCAACAAACAAAGCTCACTTATTCCTCAAGAGATGGCCCTTCATGTATACAAAAAATGCGCGCGACTCGCGGTGAGAAAACAGCAAAATTTAAACCACGAACACCCTTGTCGGGCGGGGCCCGACAGCGGACCGCTACGGCCGTGTTGCGTTGTCGGGCGCTGCCCGACAACGGACCGCAAAGGGTTAAGCTTCTGCAGAGTTCCCTGCTACGCGTGGAAAAGTGTGAAGAATGCAAGCTTTTTCTTCAAAATGCAACGAACAATATCGATTCACGCGGAGTGTCAGTTCACCTTAATGAGCTTTTCGCAGAGGACGTTGGGCCAGTCATGATCTGGCGGGCTCTCAGGGAAGAACACAAAGTCAGCCTCACTGGCCAAGGCCGCCACAATGGCCAGATACCTAGATTAAGAAAAAAAAAAAAAGAAAAGGAGAGAAGAAATTAACACGCGAGAAGACAACAAGGCATTTAAAAATCTAACACAGGGCTTCGAATTCATGTAACACCCTCCATACTTTTTTTTGTCTTTTAACAACAAATCACTGGCTGGGAATCAAACCTACGATCATGTGAAAAGCAATGAAACACCACAGTCGCTAAGCCATCACAAGTGACTGATGCAAGAATATCTCATATGCACTTTTCCCATTTATAAACCAACAGCCACAGAAACCTTAGAGGGCCATCTGATGCATAATAAAGAGTTAGTTTTCAGCACTGAAACACTTTCACGCAAGTTACTTAAGACCCACGGTGTAAAAAGGCAATCATTCATATCGCGCACACACGTGCATGCACACACACACACACACACACACACACACACACACAGAAGAATGAGAATAACAATACAAATTAACATAATCAAATGAGAATAAGGAATGCACAAAATTTTTTGTGTACGCTCACAGGGCAGTGCTAACTGATCAATTGGAACATGGGCGGGCACTTGCAATGGGTATATAAGTAACTGTTTAAGCTTGATGGTTGGTTCGTTTTTTTAAGGGGTCTAACATCCCAAAGCGACTTGGGCTATGAGAGAAGCAACGAGTACAAAGTGTACTTGCAACGAAGGATGATAGCGTCGTGAACACTGTTCTTGCCAGTGTTGTATGCACTACCGAAAAAAAGTAACTAAATACGTTACTCGTTAGGCTAAAGAAAAAGGAACGCGTTACCGCCCTGCGTTACCAATAAAAAAGTTTACCGTTAACGTTACCGAAAAGAAGTAACGGACGTTACTTCCGCCGTTACTCCATAGTCATAAATCTTAATGTGTCTTCGCCTCAAGAACCTGCCAGAGCTACATTATAAAACCCATATTTATATGTCACATTAAAGTTTTCACCCAAACCAAAATTTTACCCCAAATACTGGTTAAACGAGAATAATTTGCACAAATATGACGTATCTTCCAAAGTTGCCTGTATAGTTACATGGTTACATGTGATGACTTCTAACTCTGTGGCACATGGGGAAGCTATTTTTCTGAGTGGGTCAACAAACACAAAGTAATCGATTTCATCATCAACGCTCTCCAAAACAAAAACATCACTGAACAAACTTGCAGTAATTATGACGGCGTGCTTCTACTGCCAAAATCAATGCACAAAATTTGTAGCAATAAAATAATGCTTAAATGGCATAAATGTGGGGGAAAATATTTGCGCGCATAAACATTTTTTTCCCATTTGACCTGTAAATTGCCGCAAATATTGCGACTCCGTATGTGGAAGTGTTCAAGGTCACCCTTGCTTGCCCAGGAGTTCAATAACCAGAAACATAGGCGCAGTTGCAAATAGCAAGAAGCAAAACTAATTTTCAATGCGAAGTTTATAAATAGTGCTAGAAGTAAAGGAACAGTTTCTTAATGTAACTACAAACCGCTGAATATAAGCAACAGCTGCATCTCAAAGCTGTCATAAGACAACTTGACTCACTTCTTAACAAATAGTATACGTCCGCACCTACGCTAAACAGGAGCTCGACGGCCGCACTATATATGGTACTCCTGTATTCACTTTCAGGAAGAGCTGGTGAAGATGCGGAAAGTTTTCCTTGAGCCCGCTCATGGCGATGCCATGCGGCACCAAAGATACCGAGACAGTCGCTCATCTTCATTTGGCGATTATGTTCAAAAGGCATTTGTAAAGAAGTCGTCCTCCGTTGTGCTGGAGCTCATACCGAGTCTTGATGTCCGCCAAGTCGAGCAGGTCTCGCCAGCTTGCTTTTGACGGTTACAAGGACCGCATTACGCTTTGCTTCATCGACAATCAACAACAACTCGAAATTCGACAGCAAGGTAGCCGAAACTATAGCAAAATCCATTTAAGAAATTTCGGCAATTCGCTCCCCATTGCCATTTCCCCTGCACAAAAAAGGGACTCCATGCACTATCGCTCTGTCAACGCTAGGCGGGCTGACAGCAGTCCGCCGCAGTGGCAAAATAATGTTGGGGCGAGCTCTGAGAAAGGCGCTCCTACAACACAAATTAATTTTGTGTAAGACCGAGTATAACTGGAATGAAAAGTAACGAGTAACGTGACACCTCATGTTACCGAAAAATGGTAACGAAAGTATGTTATTCGTTACAGTTCCGAAATAGTAACAAGTACGTTACTTAGTTACTGAAAAAAGGAATGCGTTACCGGTAACGCCATTACTTGTAACACGTTACCGCCAACACTGCTTCTTGCCACTCAGTTTATGTTCAAGCGAGTGCAAGCACGAACATAAGTACACTTGCTGCTCCTGTCGCTCTGCTGGGCCGGTGTTTCAGCAGCATAGCAACATAACCCTCAAGTGTTGCTTCATGAGGTGGCTATGCGAGACGCATATGTAGGCTTTACAACCTGAATGCACTGCCCGCTGGGGCTGCTCGTCATCAACACTAGAATTCTGCAATGTGGCTTGTAGTGCTCATCGAGGCTTTCTTTATAGGGTATTAGTCTGGCCACACTGCAGCACATCTGCTTACTTAGCAAGCTCAGGTTTACTACAGTTCACATTTCCACGAAAGCTGCTAGCCTTGCTTGTGTAATATTCCAGTGAGTTGCTGTCCCATTAACTGCTTCACCCTTCTGGCGAAACTAACTTTGTTCACAGCTTCCGCAGTGTAGTATTGCTGGAGATAAGTGAATTGGGATAAAAGCACAGATTTTTCACCGCATTAGCCCTACAATGCAGCAGCCGTAACAATGTTGGTGGATACTCTCGATATGAGAGGCATGGGTTTTCCTTTTGCTTTCATCTAGCGAGGGTGACGCAGCTCGTGTTGACTGCGGGGGGGGGGGGGGGGGGGCAAGCTCAAGCCAGACTAATGAATTGTGCATCGAGAGTGTGGCACACAAAATAACAAAATAAAGCTGACATTGGGGTCTATACTCTGAAGTCTGCTTGCACAATATTCATTGTAGCATTGCACTACATGTCTGGAACAAAATGCAGCTGCCAATTAGGGCTGCTAAGATATGCGGCTCAGAGGGCCGAGGTCCCCCATGGACGAGTTCAAAGATGGATTTGGGAAGGAGGCGGCGAAACCACCTTCCCTACCTCTAACTGACATCTCTGCTTCATATTGTCACGGGGTTGTGGCGGTGAAGGAACCAAAATGCAGCCGCTAAAGATGAAACTTTTTATTGGGCGAACTTGTGCCCAGTAAAAGAAGTACCGCATTAACTCGATTGTAACGCGAGCTTTTTCCCCAGACTTTTGCTACCTAGAGTTGGCCCTCGTGTTACAATCGAATACCTAAATAACCATGTTTTCTTCCTGGACGCAATGAAAAGTCACCCCTCGCGTTACAAACGTGGTCGCGTTATAATCGAGTAAATACGGTAGCACTAAAAGTGCAACGAAAGCGGCAAGCATAGACGCCAGTCACCAGTAATCTAATCAGCGGTAAGCAGGCCCGTAGTCAGGGGGGGCGGACCCCCCGCAAAATTTTGATGATACGTGGTGTTTTATCCAAAATAAATAATGAAAATACGGTGTTTTTCTCAAATAGTTAAGGCTTTGAGCAAGTGGGCCCCCCCGAAAAAAATTCCTGCCTATGTGCCTGGCGGTATGACTCCAGCCTTATCGTTGGTGGTCGCGTTAGTTCCAGAATAAACCATACTGTACGCACTGCATGCTCGAGCTTATCAGAACAATGTAAAATAATCGTGAATGTTTGACATTCTGGCATGGCTTGCGCAAGGCAATGGTTACACATTTAAGGGAGCGATTACCAAAAAAAAATAGAAAAAGAAGCGCGTGTGGCAATAAAGTACAAAACCAAGAACTTCCAGCTAGCACAGCTGTGTAGCACTTACCCACAGTGTCTTCCCATGACTTCAAGGATGAAAGTCCTCCGATGACTAGAATGAACGGGCAGAAAAAGGCAGAACTCACAATGAGCAGGAGTGGAACGCACCCAGATGCTGAGAGATGTTTGCAGCTTCACACACAAAAGCATGTCGCATGGAATAGCAGCACTATCTGGCATACAGCCCTGAAAGCTTTTGTCCATTGGCAAGAACGCAACTGAAATAACACGTGCAAAAATACCGGGCTCTAGCTGTTGCTGAGGCTATGGACTTTTAGGGAGCAAGCTAGATGAAGTGATGCCTGAAATCAGCTGCACTGTGCAACAAGCATCAACATTCTCTCATGTGCTGGGTCTGAAAGACAGCCTTTTGTGTGACAGATTTTCACTCAATGTGACGATAAGTATGCCCATCTGACAAGTCATTTCTTGTCATAAGAACAAGCATTTTTCAGATTTCTAGGAAGGCACGCAGACTACGCAGAGTGGTTAAACACATCTCCAAAGCAGCAGCTCGTGCTATGGTTAAAGGAACCCTGCAACACTTTTTCAGCATGGTCAGAAAACGCTACCAATCGGTAGTCGAGGCTCCTGAGAACACATTAGCCAAACATAGCGCAGCACACGGCCTGTAAATTACAATGAATTCTCAAAGTCAGCTAGAAATCATTCCCTCTTCTTTCTAAAAATGATGCCATACAGTGAAATGACTGCGCCATATACCAAATTTCACAGCCTTTGGCTGATCTGAGCATCTTGAGCTGCATAGTTACCAAGGCCGCCGTGGGATGCCGCCACGTGCCCGCGCGCACGCTCACAATCACAGTGAAAGCAAGTCGTGCGTTCGAAGAAAAAATTAAATGGAAGTGCTGAAGGTCATGACATGCACTGACAAAGGGACGCATCTTTGTGCCCCCTTGTCATCCCCCTCCCTGCGTAGCTTTCAGCACGCTCGCTGGTACGAAAGGAGAGAGAAAGCATTTAAATCCTGCGACAAATCCCCATAGCTCTGCTCGTATTTGACGGATTCTAAAATTTTTTTTGCAGTAGTTTATTCGTGAGGCAATAAGGTCTTTTTAATGAAGCCATTAGACGATTACTAGGAAAAGTGTTGCAGGGCCCCTTTAAGAGACATTAAAGAGCCATTATACCGATTTGTCTTTTAATTCATATGTATGATTCGACTTTAATGATGCAGAAGGAACTTTTGTCAACTGTTTTTCATTCGAGTGAATTGCACAGTGAATTGCTGTGCTCAAATCAAGCACCAACATTCCAGCCTGTCAACCATCAACATATATTCAAAACAGTGACTTTGAAGGCAGTCGGAGGTTTTATGAAAACCAAGATGACCTGCAGTCGGATCATCATGAAAGGCTCTAAGGACGCGAGAGCGAAGAGAGCGGGGTAGAACAGGCACCCAGCGCTGACCGTCGGTATGAACAATGTACAATCAAAATGGAGAAAACATTTGACAAGATGTTAAAAAAAAAAGCAACAGCTACAGCTGCCCAACGTGCGTCAATTGTGGAAGCAGAGAAAGAGCTCACCTTGTTGCAGTGGTGGCAATGGCGTCCACGGCTTCCATGATGCGATGAAGCGCCGAGTCAGTCCCAATGGTCATGTCGGTGCCACAGAAGTCATTATCGATGGAACCAAGCATGCCCACAATGTTGAGGTAGCTGCAAGTGTTCCTCTGATCTTGGGTGATGCTGCCTGCAAGAGGTCGCACAAATGAAAAAAAATATATACCGGGTGTTTTAACCCTTTACTGCCGGTTGTCGCGAATTCACGACATACCGAAAGACGCCGATTAAGTAACACACGAAACGCGTTGATGCCTTCACCGGCGGCTGTCACGTATTTGCGGCGAACGTAGCTTTCAGCACGAGACGTCTAGCGCCATTGCATGTAAGGTATTGCAAGCTGGAACCCAGTGTTGTGTATCAGATGCCGGAGAGCGCGAAGCACGTGCAACAGCTCTCACTTCGTTGTTTTCTGCCCGAGGGACGTAAGTTCCATCTCCTATAAAATTTTTTTGATGTGCACGCATACAAGAGGTTGCACACGACATGTCACATTGTTTTGAAGTACGTTATTTCCTGCACTATCCTCGCTTCTGTGGTATGTCGCGAATTCGCGACATCCGGCATTTGAGTCAGTCAATGATGACTGCCGGTATGACAAGTTCATGATGGACTTCTGCTCATTTTATGGGACAAAATGCTTCGCACGCGCTTGCCACCTGAAGATAAAAGTGACGACAGCTGTTTCAGTGACAGCGAAGACGACGATGTCGATCCCGATCCTCATTCACAAGCACGAGTGTCTTCATCGAGCAGTGAGGATGAAGACAAAGATGTGGTAGACCAGCCAAGCTAGTGCCTCTCTAAAACATGCAGTGCGATGGAAAAAAAAAGACTGTCAAGCACAGCGGGAAATGCCACACTGGAAAACCGCTCATCCTCAGTGTGACACTGTCCGAGCTCCTATTCAATATTTCAAGGAATTTTTATGACACCTTCACGGAACACATCGTTCAGCAGAGAAATCTGTTTGCGACGCAGAAAATACCGAACAAAGGACTGGCTCTGTCTCGTGCTGAGCTATATCTATTTCTCGGTGCCGTAACCTTCATGTCATTCTGTCGGCTCCCAAGAAGTCGGCTATACTGGGCACATACTAGGGCACACATGGTGGCCGACACGATGTCACGTGATTTGTAGGCAATAAAGTCAAACTTGCATTTAACAAATGAGGACGCCAAGTTACGTCGCCCTGAAGAGATACGCTTCATTGATGAGGCGATGCCATACTTGCGTTGCACTGAACATATTGAGCTACAACTGGCTTAAGTGCCGGTTGTCGCGAATTCGCGACATACCTAAAAGTATGCATTAAAGTTGCATATTGGATAATACAACTGCTGATTTAAGTTAAGGTTGCTATTTAAGGCCGAAAAATGAAAAAGAAAATTTTTTTCTTCGGCGCTTTCATAATTCAGGCATTAAAGGGTTAAGAAATATGTCCAGAATCCTCAAAAATCAGGAAAATGCGATATTTGCACGCTGCCTTCCGGAATTGCTTTTTCTGTAGCGGCAGGCATCTTAGCCCATATTTATTTATTTATTTATTTATTATTTATTTACAAATACTGCAGGCCCTGTTCGGGCCCAAGCAGGAGTGGGTAACAAATGTCAGTGACAAAATCAGAATAAAAACATAATGAAAATACAATACAAGAAACGAAATTCAGAAAATTCTCAACATCAGGGAAAAATATAATTAATACATAGCAATAATGGCATTCATACAGAAATAGAAAAAATCTCAGCACTTATGAGGAACATAATATATTGCAATGTTAAAAATCAAGTGCTAGGTCATTGAAGAGATGGGCGAACGATTGTATTGTGTCCGCATTAACGATCTCCTGAGGTAACTTATTCCATAATGAAAAAGCATGAGGGAATAATGAGTACTGATGAACGTTCAGATGACTGAATGGTTGTCTAACTGTCTTATTATGATGGATACGATCTAAGCGCACGGGCGGGTTGGTTATGTAACGATTGGGTGGGATTTTAAATTGACCATGGTACAATTGATAGGTGAATTTCAATCGAGAGACTATTCTACGATGAGCGAGTGTCTTCAGATTTGCCTTCTCGCGAAGGGCAGAAATGCTTGCAAAACGAGAGTAGCTAGAATAAATGAACCTCAGAGCCAGGTTTTGGACCCTCTCTATTTTTTTAATTAAGTATTTTTGATACGGGGCCCAGATCAGGTCTGCATATTCTAACCTAGGCCTGATAAGTGCTCTGTAAGCTGTTAGTTTTACGGAAGGTGAAGTGTGACGCAGTTTACGTTTTAAAAACGCTAACTTTTTTAGCGCGTTGCTACAGATGTTGTCTATATGAGTTTCCCAATTTAAATTGCTCGTAAGCGTGACACCCAGATATTTTACTTGTGTAGCCTTTTTAACATAAGCGTTATTAATGGTATATTGGAATGCTAATGGGTTTTGTTTGTTCGTAACTGTGATGGATGCCGTTTTTGATGCGTTGAGCTTCAAGCCCCACTTATCACACCAGGCGCAGATGGATTGCAATGCATCGTTAAGTCTGGCTTGATCAGAATGCTGATCAATGTCGGCATAAATAACACAATCGTCCGCAAAAAGTCGGATTTTCACAGGTGATTGAACTGAGAAATAAATATCATTTATGTACACTAAAAACAATAATGGTGCAAGCACGGATCCTTGCGGCACTCCTGAGTATACGTCTAATGAGTCAGAAACGCCGTCGTTGACCATCACATATTGTTTCCGTGATGACAAATAGCATCCAACCCAACGGACAATGTTCTGATCAACACCAATAGCTGACAGTTTCGTAATTAAATCATCATGTGGTACTACATCAAACGCTTTGGAAAAATCTAAAAACACTGCATCAATCTGGCCCTTAGAGTTTAATGAATTTGCAAAATCATGAGTGATCTCGGCTAATTGAGTTGAAGTTGATAGGCCAGACCTGAATCCGTGTTGGTTGTCGTGAAGCAGTTTATTGTCTTCCAGGTGTATCATAATCGCCTTAAAGGAGTCCTGACACAAAAATTTTCGCCCCGCATTTTTTTGCTGCAATGTGTTGCTGGGGGCCTGTTAGTCATAGCACGGCACATCGTTTGCTGCAGCGTGCAACAGATAATTAATTACAAGCTCCTCATTACCGACACAGCCTCAGTTTCGGTTTGACAGAGCTCCAAAAATGGCAAGCCGCCGGGTGCAACTATCACCACCTAGCGAGTGAAACGCTCGGTCACGTGAGCACATAGAACAGTGACGCATTTCCGCGCGGTCTGTCGTTGTCGGGCTCATCGTCGTCTGATGGCGACGATTTTCTTGCGGCGGGGATCGAAGGAATTTTCGACGTGGCGAATCACTTCATGTTTGACCCGCTGGCGAGGAGCGATTCGTCGGGAAGCGCGTCAAAACAGAAATGGCGGCTACGACGTCATCGTAACTTGTAGCGGCTGCAACGCGTAGGGGAAGTAGGGGGGTCACCTCGGGTCACCTCCGAGGATGTCAATGCACTAGGTGCGGCCTATAATGCTGGATCGCGCTCGCGAACTTCAAAATTCATATAAAATACATTCCAAGCTTTATTCGCTGCCGATATTTTGCAGATGGTACACGCACGTACACGGGAATCGATCCAGCAGGCTATCTCGGCCGCGAAATTTTGTGTCAGTACCCCTTTAAATATATGGCCAAACTCAGGAAAAATGACAAAACAAATTTTTTTTTCACAGAAAGTGTACCTTTGCCCTCAAAAGAAAGCACATGTTCTTTATTTACTGCCAGGTAAAGGCAAAACTGTTTTTCAAGCCATCCTATACATATAGGACACTGGGCATTAGGGGTGCTATGTGCGGGTATGGTACGCCTTGAAACATTTCACGTGCACACTGATATTGCACTTCTTCCTCTCCATGACATATTTCATACAAAGCACACGTTTGCCCGGAGAAAGCAGTCGGCATTTCACAAGCACTTCTTCCTCTTCATGACGTCTTTCACACAAAGCACGCGTTTGTCCGGAGAAAGCGGTCGGCACGGGGCAGCATGCAAAGGAAGCAATGTCTAGGCTTGCACACGTTGAGAAGGAGGCCTGCTTGATGTGCTGTAGGTGGCGCTAGTCATCAGCTAAAGAAATAGCGTTGTTAGGGTGCATATGGGTTATGATGGTTAAATACATCATTTCGGATGGCAATTAAGAAAGTTAAATTAATTAACTTTTGAATTAGTCGAGTTACACGGTTATGTCAAATGGGAGAATTTAAGTTATTTATGCGAAGAAACCATCTTAGCTTTGAGATATAAAAAAAGCAGCCTCTAGCAGTTATTGTGACGTAACGAAATTCAACAAATTCAACAACAAAGGCAGCGAGCAAATATAGCATTTTCCCAATTTTTGAGGATTTTGGACACATTTTATGAAACGACCGGTATATATATATTGTATGTGCACTGCATGTATTACTAGAAGAAATCCATGACAACTGCACACCAGGGAGGAAGCCAAATACATGGATCAATGTTGAAAGCAAAGAAGTGTGATGTGAAGAAAAGCAATATATGCAGCTGTAGTCGTGTCACCAAAGTTGTGAGCAATATCCTGTGTGTGCAGCACAACTAAGCTTTCATAGGGATGACGTCACCCATGATGCTTTTACCATTCCCAAACTATTCCCAACACATACACATCTTGCATAATGTAATACTCGTAATGCAGACAATAAAACTCAACATAAATTGCACAACTTCATACCCCTCTTTTAGTACCTTCACTCCTCCTCCATAGTTTAAAGCTAGCACAATAAGAATGCAGATGTACAGTCGCCCAAATGTCTATCGTTCGTAAGTGGCAATTTTTTCTGTGTATCTTCACCATATGACTGAATTAAGTTCCAGAAAGGGTGAGGGCAAGTGCATGCCCACAGAACAATTTTCAGCTACTTGATTCAATCATATGGTGCCGACACACAAACGGGTTGTCGCTGGGGACGACAGTTGAAGATTTGACCGGCTGTACTACTATCAGGTGCACAGTTTTCAATAAAGGTAATGCGAGCAGGATGATTGTTCGAGAACAAGACATCCTTTGAAAGGGTGCGAAAGTTTTGGCAGGAAAGTTGACGCACCATTGCTGACCAGCTCGTCAAGCAGGGATGACCATTCCTCGCGGAAGAGGTTAGCACCGGTCAGAGAACCGTCCCCGCCAATCACAACCAAGTTTGTGATGCCGCAGTGGACCAAGTTCTTGGCTGCCTTCAGGCGGCCTTGACGCTCGCGAAAGTCCGCGGAGCGGGCACTGCCAATCACCGTGCCACCCTGTGCGAGTGGATCAATATATATAATTTATAAATTGTAGGGGTTTAACGTCCCAAAATCATGATGTGATTATGAGAGACGCACGAGTGGATGAATTGAGCTAGAGCCAACAGTTGGGTCTGTCTCACTGATGCTGCGAGCGTAACTTCACACAGACAGCAATGAGGCCATTTTGTAAACATGGTTTTCTCTTAAGCAGATGCTTAAAAATTATTGTTTTAATGCCCCCATTGAGGCCCCCTTGCAAGGGTATTGGATAGCGGGAGGGACATAGGGAGCAAGTGCAATTATAAAAGTGTACACTAATGGGTTAAACGGTAACATTTCACTGAAATTTTCTGGTTGGGCAAAGGCTTCAGGTTAAATACTAACACCAACTACGCCAGGCCTGCACAGAACATGCAGCACAGTCACAGCAAAAGCTGGAGGAGCAGCATTTCTAGAGCATGTTGTCAGCTCTCTTAGGGCTACTTCTGCGAGTATACAGTTGCAAGGTATCCGGTACACCATAAATCATTTTGTGAAGTAGGGAGTACCTACTATGCCATTATTCATAATTCTGCGGAGAGGCGAGGTACCCATTACGCGTCTAAGGAATTATGCACACTTTGTTGATGCTGTGACTAATGAATTATGGCTGAACCCTTTGTAATGGGTGGGAAGCTTCAAGCCACCCACTCGCTACGCACTTTGCATCGTGTCACACCTGGTGTAATATTACTCATTTGCCATGCTACATTACATCTGTTAATGTGATTTCTTGCCCAACACGACACCTGTATTGGGTCTTTTTGTGAAGGACTTTCAAGCACAAGCGTGGCTCTGTAGTAGAATACATACTCGACTGCCACGCGGAGTGCCTGGGTTGAAATGTCACTTGAGACCTGTTTTTTTTTTTTTATTGTGCACGATAGTTATGGACACCAGTGGTGGCGACCGCAGCAGTGGATAACTACACCACCAAAATTGGCTGTTGTGATCTCATAGCTTTCGCTGTAAAAAGGAATGCTTACTTAAAGGGGCCCTGCAACACTTCCCGAGTCAAAATGGGATATCGTCTCACTATTAGCGCATGATGCTTCACGAATCACATGTCACAAAAATTTTTAGAATCCATCAAGTACGAGCGGAGTTACAGAGGTTTGTCGCACGCTTCAAGCCCCTTCTCTTTTCGTACCAGCGAGCGCGCTGAAAGCTACACAGGGAAGGGGATGACAAGGGGACAAGAAGATGCGTCCCTTCGTCAGCGCACGTCATAACCTTGAGCACGTGGCAGCATCCCGCGATGGCCACGGTAACTACATAGCAAACAATGCTCAAGTCATTCAACCGCCGTGTACGTGGGTACACGGCGCAATAACTTGTGTGGAAGCAACATTTGTAGAGAGAAGAGGGAGCGATTTCTAGATGACCTTGAGAATTAATTGTAAATTCCAGGTTGCGAGCCATGCTATAATGTTTGGTTCGCATGTTCTCGGGAGCCTCGACTACGAATTGGCAGCGTTTTCTGACCATGCTAAAAAAGTGTTGCAGGACTCTAAGAGCAAAACCCAATGTTTCGAAACTAACTTTGCCCGTTCTTCGAGGGTGACAGAGGCACCAGTGAGAGCAGCTTATATGTATATACAACTGGCTCCTTTCTTTCATCTCAGAGCCACAGCGTTAGTATCCTGAAACGTGGTGATAGGCAGCTCAATCAATGATTTACTGATACTATCGATAGTGTAAGAGGGGCAGTTGACAGCATTACTATCGATAGTACTAGTGCTACTGGCAGTATTGTAATAGTTTGCTAGTGCACATGAGGTAGTTGTGCAATTCCTGGCTAGTGAAATCACCACGAAATTCGTGATTACGGACCACCAGTAACACTCAATCATGCATTTGCGAACAGGGACAGATTGACAAGTTTATGTCACTGTGCTACAAGCAGTATGTCACGCACTTTTACATCATAAATGGTACAATCAATATTTTATTTATCACTAATGCATGACATTGTTACTCTTTCCAATTGTCCACTGTCCGCGGAGGCAAATGTTTCTCGGCACCCAACAAGCTTAATAAAATATGTGCAAGATTAGACCGCAAGCTTTCCACAGCAGGAAAAACGAATGCCAACAGATGCGCGATAAATCACAAAACTAAGTTTGTTAGATGTAATTTATCCGTTGTATATTGCTTGCCCCTATCTTGTGGGAAAGTATACATCGACCAAACGGGTTGGTGTCTGAACACCAGGCTGTCAGAGCATAAGGGGTCCTTGGAAAAAAGTTATCATTCCCACATAAAGGGACACTGTTCTCAGTGTGGCTGCTTGCCACTGTTTGAGGACACCTCCGTGGTTTTCCATCATGGGAACCAACTAACCAGGGAAATAGTTGAAGCGTTTCACATTAACAAAAGAAATGACTGCTGCATTAGTCCAATCATCAATTTCATTAAGTCATCGCGAAGCCACCTTCCTGGAAGGCCTTTAAGTTGTAATGTCACTATTTCATTTTGTAATGTTCAAGTTGCAATGTCCTATTTCAGTTTTAAACTAGTCGGTTTTGAAAGTTTGAAATCATGCTCCTGATGTAGCTAAATACAATTTCTAGTGGAACATTTTGCAATCACCCTGGACTGTACATCATTTTTAAAGTGTATAAGCTGCGCATGCTTTGTTGATTTTTGGTTTTTTATTATTGCTTGAGTGTGCGCAGAAAGTTGTTCGTAGATAAGAATACATAGACTGTTGGTTCATCTTTACATGTGCATCAGTTATCCTATCACTAGAGTGCACACAAGAGTTGTTCGTTTATAAGTTTGTATTGAGGATTGATTCATTTCTGTGTCGCTCGGGGGTGCTTGGGTGCATATATATGAAATAATTTTCCTGAAAATAAATTCAGTTGCGAGAGTGGCGAGTGCCGTGTCCTTCTTGTCCCCTTTGTCCCCGTCCAAAGTGCGCTACTTCACCATATAGGTATAAGGTACATAAAGCGTTAATATTCTATATGACAGCGGTGCTAAAACAGTTGTGCATTTTGTAGACAGGAAGGTATACAAAAAAAAGACGAATCCATACATCGGTTTTGAAAGTTTGAAATCATGCTCCTGATGTAGCTAAATACAATTTCAACTTCCGTGCTGTTTGAAAAGCTACTTCAATTTTTTCAATCAAGACTTTCCTTAAAAATCTGTTTGGGCAGTAAACTGATTGTCTTGTGCTACGTGTCTTGCACACCACTTCTATTATAAGAAGCATTCAACGTAGCATAACTTGCATGAAAACTGACAAGTAGGTGTTCTTCCCTTTGTGTGCTCATTCTGGTGTTGACATTGAGCACCTCAGTATTGAACAAAACACATTGCGATAACATGAAAAAGACCATAATGTCGGTTGACTCATGCAGTGCAAGCATGAATCTAAACTGGCCTGCAGTCGAGGAGGGAGCAGGTCTCAAAGTGCCAAAACACTTTCGCGTTACTTCTTTGCCGAATAAATAACGATTGACTGAAGGGCTAAAGTCATCTTGATGAAATGATGGCGTCAGTCACCTTGTGAATAATGCCCGAGACGCTGACCCAGGAGGCCTCGACAATGGCGTCACCGCCATTGACCATGCCCTGGTAGCCCTCCCGGATGAAGAACACTCGGGCGCCCAGGTAGAGGCCCATGCGCACCACGGCACGCACGGCCGCATTCATGCCTGCATCAAAGAGGTGCGACTAGGAAGTTAAAGGAGTACCGACATGATTCAGCGGCATAGAAAAATGGATAATTTTTGTTTTCTTGGCATGTAGTGTTGACGCTCTCCACATGCTGGAGCCAGGAAACACGTATAATATATTTTAGTTTTAATTTTAATGTTTTCCCGCCCAGCATCCGCAAGACAACTCCGCAGCAATGGACATCATGACGAGTCAACACAGTTCGCTGGATTTGCGAAATCTGAGTCCTGGATGCTGTCACAGCTGCTGGGTGTCAATTCGCCCTTCGTTGTTCACATGCAACATGTACAACCAACAGTTAACTGCAGAGTGCTGCAAGAATATCAAGAATTGCTGTCCCCACGCGACTTAGACCTACATCACACGGTGTTTACACGTAGCTGTGATACCATCCCCTTGATATCGAAATTGAAAGTGGCTTTTTATGGAAGCGGTATTACAAATTAATATATATTAAATGCATTCTGAGCAACCATTTTTTAGTGCTCTTGACACCAGTACCTTTCTTAAGAGCAACAATACGAAAATTTCTAAAATTCGTGTGAGTGCTCCTTTAACAACAATGCGCTATAGTCAAATCTTGCCTCGTAGAAGAAAGCGAATGCCTGTTCAGTCGCGGCGTAAACAGTTTGTTTTTGCCAGTTCTGCATGGTAATGGCAAGAGAGAAACCAATTAACTTTTATAGCAGAGTAACTATTAGAGTTCCAGTAGCTACGACAAACTGCAAAACTACTGGACAGGACATTCGATATGTCAAGTTTTCCCACATGCGTAACGCCTGCAGCCGACAATTAACTTGCACACGTGCCTTGAGCTGGTGATTCAAATATTTTCATGAGAAGAACAGTGGCATGACTGGCTGTACACTAAGTAGACGTTCAATTGTTCTGTCATTTATAGGCCCTCTAGAATTTGCACAAACGATCATCCCACTAACTTTGTTTCTCATTTAGTGGAGCCTGCAGAAGATGGGGACTTAAATTGGTGCATGCATCATAATTAAAAATTTTAAATGTTAAAAAATTTCTAGTAATGAATCAAGTGACTAATAGATTCACTTCTGACAATATTGAATTCACATTCGATTTGGTCTCAGCAATTACTACTCATGCACCCCTAATAGTGATTTGTGATTGAAGGAGATAAACAAGAGAGAGACAGTTGCACTAAAGCCAATTTTTAAAACCTAATTATACAAATATGAATACAAAGAATAATGAAAGCGCCGAGTAGAAATCAAATGTTACAGCACTAAATCAACAGAGATACTTGTAAAAAAATTTCGGATGTTGTTCTAACAGTGTCTGAATCTACTGTATATAAGTTTGCAGTGAGCAGTAGAAAGCAACTGGTAAGTGAAAATAAAAAAACAAATTGTCACTTTTAAAATTAGCAAAATGACGCAACAGTACTATCAGGTAGAAATGAAAACAGGTGCAGAATCAGATCTTGTCACATAAGGAAGAAACATGTAATGACCGATAGTGAAACAATTTTTTAACTGATTTTTTAAATCATGTTTTCACGTCCCCTTGAGAGTGCACATTCACAGAACGTAGTTATCAATGGTGATTCGAAACACGCCTTTGTAAACTTCATAAGCAACGAAAGTACAGAGTCAAAATTTATGACGGCATACCAAAGCAACAGAGCGACTAGAGAGCTCCACATTGACTTTAACCACCTAAAGTCAATTAGTGTGCACACAAAGCTTGGCACATGAATGTTCATTTCTTGCATACTACAGAGTACTCCAATTAAAAATGCTGCAGCATTGGATGGGAAATGAACCTGTAACGTGGAGCTCGGAAGGAATGACAAATAAAAAAAGGCCGCATAGGAATTTCGCAATTTTTTGTTAAGGCTGTCCTTTAAGCTACGATTCATTAAAAAAAGTAAAGAGGAAAGCTAATGATCTAAGACAGCAAGCAGGTTGCTAGTTGCTGCATTTATTTTATTATTTATTATAGTGCTTGTCGGTAACAAAGTTCTTTAGCAAGAATACCAAAGTGTTTGTTGAGACACAAGCGTTCACAAAAGGCAAACATAAACAAGAGAAATGATTTGGTTTAGAGAAAGCTTTAACTAGAAAACAAGAAGGCAGGTTGGCCTCTTTACTTTGGTGTCATTCATGAATCATGGAGGTTGCTGTCTCACGTTTAGACTACTTTTCTATGAAACCATGGTTACCAAAATGCTTCTTCAAAGAAGCAAGCAAAGCTGTCAATGGACAAAATGCAATCGCATCGGTGTCAAGCAGCTAATACACAAATACGCAGCAGCCTCTCTGGCTCAAGTACAAGCCATCATCATATGAAGGGAAGGAAGACATGTTATGCCACTGCAATGACAAAACATGCCAGTCACTGCATGACAGTCCAAAGATGACGCAGGCAATGCACATGAACACGTGTCCTGCTGTTTTGACAGCGATTCATATTTGGCTGACGGTAGCTAGGAAGAATCCACAGATTCAGCTATGACAAATTACACTAAGTGGCTAGAAACCAGATGACTCTCAGAGCGGCTGAGTAATAGTGAACGTTTCTTGCATCACAACAGCATTGAGAGGGCCCCACCAATCCTTCACGTGGCACCATTATTTTCGGGAAAAATTTTCTGCATCCAAAGTTATGGCTGGATGTGGAAACGGCTAGCGACCAGGGCATTTGACAACAACTGCCCATCACAAGTGACAGTCGCATACTGTGGCTCACGACAAACCCGACACACGACACGGATGACTGTAGACATTTTAAAATAGTGCTTTTACTGAATTATATTTTCCGCACAATTTGCAGAAACAGACTGAACTTTGCAGCCTATGCAGCCCAATTCTAGCTCATTTATGGCCAAAGTTGAACTTCGTTCCAACTGGTTGTTAATAATAATAATTGTTGGGGTTGAACGTCCAAAAACCACGATATGATTATGAGGGACGCCGCAGTGGAGGGCTCTGGAAATTTTTTTTGACCACCTGGGATTCTTTAACATGCACCTAAATTTAAGTACACTGGCCTCAAGCATTTTCACTTCCACCGAAAATGCGGTCACCACGGCCGGGATTCGATCCCGCGACCTTCGGGTCTACAGTTGAGCACCATAACCACTAGACCACCCTGGTGGGTTCCAGTTGGTCATTAAGCTTAGGCTATGCACGAATGTATAGCCGAGCTATCACAATATACCTAGTAAAGACCAGTCAGCCACTGCAAAAACAGCCTGAGTCTTTTTATGCATACGAGTGAATATAGATGAAATTTGGTCAGAATTAATAGGACATCAAGCATGTGGGTTTAAACGGAGACAGTACTTTGCTGCATTTTTTTCCACTCTCTCTTTTTACCACCCCAAATACAGAAAAAAAACCAGACCAGTACCAGCTTGAATGAAGCAGTTACACTCCTCTGTATTAGTTGCATTCCACTTGGCTTTAGTTGAAGAGAAACAGCTATATCTCATTCATGACAGCACACCAAGAGGGAAAAAACGATAGAAGGAAAGAAATAATGTACAATTGTCTTGCCTTCCTGATCGCTTTCCTTTCTCCTGCTGCTTTCTTCCTCATATTATTGTACTAGTGCCAATCAGGAAACAATTAGGTACCATTCAACCAACTCGCACAAAGAAAGGAAAATGATAGCGCAGTACTATTTTGCTACTTTTTAATTATGTTAAATGTGATTTCACCAATAGGCAGTTTATGCGTTATGTACATATACAAGGGTTCTCCCAAGAAATTTTTTAGGGGTGAACATTTTAAGAGCCAAAGGGTGGGGGGGAGGCATATCCAGTTTAAGAATTTCAAGTTTTAAAGCTTCCCATTTTCAACAATCATTTCGTTCCTGGAATCTATGAAGCACATAGAAAATGGAAGCAAGGGCGCTTGTGTCTAGCACTGGCACTGGAGTTGGCAATCTTTCAATGCTCAAGGCCCCCTGTTCACACTCGTTATACATGACCAGGCCGTGGGAGGCACGGCTTGCTGGCATAGTGTGCGCACAGTTGCTACGTATTGGTTCCTCAGGTGCTCATTTCAAAGAGTTTATCAAAAGCGGTGGGGAGAACCTTGGTATGTACAGGTAATGTTCAAATTAGAGAACAAGCTGAAAGCCTGTACAATATAAACACGTTCACTGGGTGATGGCTGTAATCATTATGCACAGATTTCTTATTTGAAGAGGCACATCATCTCACATTATGCATCAGGAAGCATTGATAACGACACTCTTTGCTTTTTTTTTAAATTATAGAATAGAATAGACTAAGATTATATGTTGCAAAGATCTCAGAAATATAGGGTTCCTTTGATGTCAGCTACTGTGCGAACTGAATCGCACTACTTTTTATTTGTACTTATTTTATGCAATATGTGGATACAAAAGGGTTTATTAATGTGTGTGTATGTGTATATACATATATGTAGTTTGATGATGATGGGAAAAAATAAAAGATTGTTTTTGATACAATTAGAAAATCTAAAAATTTCCCTTATAAGACGTTATTAAAAAGTAGCAAAATGGTACTGCAATATTATTTTTCTTTTTTTGCTTGAGTTGGTTGAATAGTACCTCAATGTTTCCTGATTTTCGGGAATGTACATACAACTCGGGAAGCAAGCAGTGTTATGTGGGGCACTTTCAATCTTGACCGCGGGCTCTGTTGATCATAATCAAATGTAACCCATGCAACTGCAATTTGATTGGTTGGAGTTTATAAACAGAAATTTAATCTCAGGACATCACATGTTGAAGGCCACCAGCCCACAGAAAAGCAAGCATAGAGCTTCTAGGAGAAACAAACTTTGGAATAACAGGCAAGTGAGAGTGATGCAGGCTCCAAGGAAACAACAACAACATCTAGAAGGGAAACAAGGCCACTCTATTGGGGGAATTGAATCTTGGAGAGGTGCCATTGTGGTCTATGCAGTCTGAGATTTGCCCAGAGAAAAGAGATGATCTCGTGATGATAAAGCTTTTGTTGTATATACGTATAAACTCATCACATGATTCTATGTGTGCCACATAAAATTATATATAAACTATGATGTCAATCAATCATTTAGTACTCCACAGATAACCCTTATCAGAAATGTACGAAGAGTAATGCCCAAGTTGTGAAGTGATCTCAATTGTGCAACACCAAAATGCAGTTACGTCACGTTTGTATAAACACTAGCTGACAGGTTATGCGGGTGATCCGAGAGTTGCGTCACAAATTGGACAGATCACCCCTCGATACAATAAGCGCCGCAGTAAGCACAACAAAAGATAAGAGAAGATCAATCAATCACCACGCCGGAAGGCGGCGTAGTGATTGATTGGCAGCTGCAAATGACGGAAGCTGGCACCGAACTACACACAGATAGAGCTCAAAGCCGAAAGCGGAACGCCCGACAAATTTGGAAGAGCGCCGAAAGGTCACGGCAAGGTGAATTCTGTCAGTGAGCGCCAAAGACAACACCTACGGCAGCTCTCGCTAAAAAAACGAACACAGTTATTTCAATCGGATGACAGCGAATCGCAGAGTTCAAGCTCCTGTCATCTTTAGAATCGTTGCCCCCACGTTTTTCCCAGCTCCTCAAGCTGAAAGCCGTGTTTATACATGCAACAGGGGGGAGTGGACGCGGTGCCAAGATTGGGTCAAGATTATACACCGGCCCCCGCGTCGTCTGCTACAGCGCAGCACCGAAACAGACGACAAGAACATATCGCGCATCTCGCAAACACAAAATCATAGTCTAGAGATAACGAAAACTCGTGCCACTTGCAAATAAAGCTTCAAATCGTTATTTGATCGGTGCGACGGCGTAACCGCGAAGCGGGTGAATACTGCGACGGAATTGGACTGATTCAGTAGTTTGGATGCTCTTGATCGATTAACTTCACTTAGGCGCACACGGGAAGACTCTAGGGGCCTTTCCGAGCTTGAGATCAACGCCGCGCCGTGAACGAATCTTAAAAGTGAGCAGATGCAAAACAGAAACTACGACCGTGAATGAATTAACCACGACAGCTGGCTGCAGTACGCCACACATCCTCTTCCGGCCGCACTAAACGGTTTACAGCCGGTGCTCTTATCGCAGAGATCGAGATATAGAAAGAACGCGGTACAATTGGACATCCGCATATAGAACGGCGCGCTTTAATACCGGCCGGCCGGCAAGTTCGTGCGTTACGCGCAGATTGTCACGTACAGCGCAACACAAAAAGGCGGGTGCCGAATTTTTAAGGGCGGCAGAACATAGCGAAAGGAAAATAAAATATAGCCATTCGTGGCATATAGCCCTGCCCACGGAGAGCACTTGCAATACGAGATAATCGTACCTTGGGAGTCACCGCCGCTGGTGAAGACTGCGATCACTTTTCCTTTATGAGATCCCTGGGCCACTCGCGTCTCGCGGACGGTATTTCCCAGCTCGGCCGCGGAGGCGAACTCATGTTGTTCTTTCTCCACGAACTGTTCTTGTTTTCGAGCCGCGATTTCAGCCATCGCGAGAGCGTCGTAACTCCTCCGAGGAGCCCTGAGAGATGAGGACGGGACGGAAACGAGCAGCGAGATGCTCGCCCAGAGAAATGCGCTGTCCCTTCGACCTTGCAGCAGTACGCGCAGTACGCGCTCTGGGAACGTTCTTTTCTCGCAGCACGCGATTGGCTCGCGCGGCTGCAACCCCCGCTTTCGGATTCGTTTTATGATGATGATGATAAAGATAAAAATTTTATAGGTTATGTTGAAACTTGTAGCCTATGAGTTTTTTTATCCTTGTGTACCAGATGCAAATTTTAAAGATATGTTTTAGTCAGCTGCAAGCGCTAAATTGATCTCACGACCAAACAACACTTATCCTTGAGTGTTAGTTGCAAATCTCAAAGGCTATGCTTTTGTTTGATTCAAATACTAGTGACGTCATGACTGCCATACTACAAAACTAAAGACAAGATTCTTTACTTTAGTGCCTAAATAAACTACGACGTATACGCAACAGAATTTTCAAATATTCAAACAATGATTTTAGCTTTAGTCATGCATTTTCTTTCCAACTTTTTTGGCAAAACACGAGCGCGCAAGAACACTAAAACAGAACCAGTGAAGGGACCTTCTGACAGACATTTTTGTCTAGTCTTTTAAAAAGGGAATTAATGTTGATCTCGGCTTTTTCATTAACTGTCAAAATAGTTAAAATTTGATATTTGAGAACTGCTGCGTATAACGTTGGTTTGCTTTGGAAAATTTGAGAACTATATCTTCGGGCGGAGGACTACTTTCCGTTTAGGTCGGTGCTTGATCTTTTCACACTGCGCGTGGTTCTGCTGGAAGCATGAGGTAAGTAGACTCTGCGAATTTATGCGTTGAAATCGAGTAAAGATGGTGTTTCGTGGCATGAGACACGTTCTAGAGACGAGTGTTGCATTCGCCCGCAGCATCGCTGTGTCTCGTTTAGCGAATCTGAGTAAATAAAATGCGTTTTGCCGGCAAGCGGCGGGCACATGATGTGGCGCTAGGCTTAGCTGCCAGCCAGCCCTAGCACATTTCCCGTGCGCCGCTGCGGAAGGGCGCAGATGTCTGACAACTACGAACTTCAATTTGCAAATTACCTTTTTTCCGCAGTACGCTGCGCTTACAGAAGCGGCTGGCTGCCGCCGTCCTCAAGTGCGGCCGTAAGAAAGTCTGGCTGGATCCCAACGAGACAAACGAGATCGCAAACTCCAACTCCCGTAAGTGAACTTTACTGGTGATTGCTTCTTGCGGTCAATATTGACGAGCATCGTAGAGACGCAACGGTAGCTGTGCGCATTATTCAAAAGCTTTAGCTTGCGTTGGCTATTACGGGATAGTGGGTGACAAGTCGGTACATGTGCGTCGACTTTTGTCGGAACTGGTTTTCCACGCCATGCGACTGTGAGTGCGGTGTTTTCAAGCAATATGCTAGGCGATCAGATTGTACTGCGCAGTGGTGTCAGAAGTAGGGTATTTACAATTTGTTGGGTTTAAAAGATGATGGGTCACTTGTTTTCCTCGTATGTCAAGTTCCCATTACATGTCCGATAAAGGATCCGGGAGCCTGTTCTTAGAAGCACGAACTCTTCTATGTGTGAAGCTTTGCTTGACATTGTTTATCGATTCGTTTTCTGTCAATGTGAACTGCTGCTTAGGCCAGCGTAAGGTAGTAGGAGTTATAAGCTTGTTGAGTGCCATTAGCATGCTGCTAGAGACCGTGGAAGTGATTGGATGATCAATGTGCAGAGACTGAACAAAGAGAATAAATGTTATGAAAGCTTAAATATCAACACTCCCAACATACAGCATACACCGAGTGGAGTAAAAGAGATCATATCGTAAAGTCAAAAAACGTTGAAGTGGGCAAGAAGTGTCTTGTTTGTTGCAAGTGGCACTCTCACTGTACATTGCTTCGGTTCACTTGCACTATTTTAGAAAGCTTAAAAAATGGGCTTCTTTTGGCATAGTTTCACGTGCTGTTACATGTACGAAAATTGTGGGTCATAATTAGCTAACATGTCGACTGAGCAGCACAGAGAAACAAATGTTAGCTGCTTTAGCTAGCCTTGTGGATGTTATGGTTGCGTGTGTGTGCAGAGCGTGTGCTTTGATGGCTGTACCAAGATTGCAGTGTTGTTGCATCTTGATTATATTTGTCATTTTTGAAACTGAATGGCAGTCGAGCATAGCTGCCCACTTTTACTTCTGTGCATACAAGGAAGAGCATTACAGTTACAGCAGGTCAGCAAGAGCTGATACAGCTTTGCCGGGCGCATTGGGCTTCAGAATATGGATGGTTTTCACGTGTTCATGTCACGTCACAAATACAGCTTGTCTGTGTACCAGTTAACCAACATGGTGGCTCCAATGGTGTCAACATGGCTCACTCGCTGCTGGGGGCTTCAATGTCACAAAGACATCCAGAACACTGGCGTCTGTGCAAGTGTAATAATGGCAGTGCAAGCTCAGAACATCAAGATATTCGTGGGGCGTCACAGACCCAGCTCCCCACTCTTCTGGTGCTCCAGCGTGGTGGCTTGAGTGACATCGCTACAAGTGACTGGTTCTTGTTGGTCAGTGAGGCTTGTTAGTGTTTTAAAAGCGAAATGGTTCCCAATAAAGGCAGTACCAGGGTCGGGCCATTACTTCAGCTGCAGTCTTCTCTTGAGCTGTCTTGTTTGGCACTCCCTTTCAGGCCAGAACATCCGGAAGCTCATTAAGGATGGTCTGATCATCCGCAAGCCTGTGGCGGTGCACTCTCGTGCCCGTGTCCGCAAGAACCAGGAGGCTCGGCGCAAGGGTCGCCACTGCGGCCCTGGCAAGAGGAAGGGTACTGCCAATGCCCGTATGCCCCGCAAGGTCATCTGGATCCGCAGAATGCGGGTCCTCAGGCGGCTGCTCAAAAAGTACCGCGAGGCCAAGAAGATCGACAAGCACCTGTTAGTACCATTTTTGTCCTAAGTAGTGTCCTAGTGTTTGGGGGAAAGCTTCTGGCGTGCCATGTGTCTTGTACAGGGCTCGAGGGTTGAAACGCATCATCAAAAACCTTCAGTATAATGGCTTGTAAGTGCAATTGCTTGAGATCAATCCATCATGTTGTTACGAAACCAGCTGCTAAACGCAGGTTTGACTCCGATGTAAATGTCTGAGTCGAAATTACGCCAATATGGTACGCGTTGAAGATTGTGAAAACGGAAATGTATGCATTACTTAGCCCTAAATTGTCCCATTTCAATTCGTGAGGACTGTACTTGTTCCGCTGTAGCTGGATGGGTAACCATCGTTGCAAGCATCGTGCTCTAGTGTAAAAAAGGGGTGAATTTTTGCAATAAATTGAATCCTCAAAGCCTTTTAAATTGGCAACAGAAATTGGGGTAAGAACTAAGTATGGTGGAAATAAACTGCATGGAAGGCTTTGGGGATGATGTTGTGGGCATCCTGGTGGAGTTTTTTAGTACTTAGGTTGGGGCAAAAATTATTTTTCTCTTGGTAGGTGTTTTTGGTTTTAAGTGGCCCTAACAGCCAAGTTTTTCTATGACTTTCATGCTCTGATGAGTGGGAAATTGAGTTTTAAGTGCTCTAACATAACGCACAATGCTAGCAGTCGAAGTATCCCCGACAGCGAAATTTTTGTTAGCTTTTTTTACTGCAATTGGTAGCTGTGTGTCTGGTAATCCCAAAATTGGATTGTTAGTGCCCTGAAGTATTGTATTACTAATGCTAGCGTCGTCGTGACCAACTTCAGCCTCACTTCGAAGTGCCCGCCTAAAATCATAAGAAACTAGCACCCCACCGTGGGGGAGCGTCTAAGATCACATACGTTCAAGTTTTGGTGGTGGTGAAAGTGCAGTCTTCAAGTCGGCCCCGCACACAGTAAAGAATGAGATTATGTGGGAGCTTGCGAAATGTGTCACCTCAAGGAAAAGAAATGCATTCCTGGCGTAAGCAGCAAAAACCACCTTGAAGCAGCCCGACAACAGAGGGAGAGAAGTGACGAACAGATGTTGCGAGGTGCTACCAATTCAGATGAGCACTGACACTTACTTTTAGACCAAATTAAGATACCTTGGAGGCAACGTTCACCTCTTAATAATCGGTCAGAAGTGCCCTGGTATACAGGACAATTGAACAACGCAAACATCTCGGTTTTAATTTTGGTATCGAGGGTCCTTTAAGGGGAGACGCGGGTCTTGGAACGATCAAAAATGGTCAAAAAATCGATTTTTCGCAAAGCTTATTTTCGAGGCATTTGTACTTCTGAGCACCTACTCTCAAATTGCTAACGCTAAATTCGGTCGGGAAACGCGATAAAATCGCCTTTCAAAGCACCCCGGCAGCACTAAAATGTCCCCAAAAGGACGAAATTTGTTCGAACTTCCCGCGCGCGCCATGAGCGTTGCAGCGGGCCGAGCGCCGCCATCTTGGGCTAGATTTGAAGCTGTTTTCTTTGTGCACATTTTGCGCCATCTCAAAATGGCGTCGCTCAAGCAGAACGGCCGCCGTCGCGGGTTTTCTGAAGGTCGTTTCCAGGCCACTGATTGGCTCTCACGCGGCGCGCTTTTCAAGCGCGCCTTTCCGAGTCTCCCATTGGCTGGCGCGACCAACACGTCATCGACGTCATTTTTTTTTCTTTGTGTTGGGTTCTCCGCCGTGGCTGACCGTTTGTGTGCGCCTGCTTTTGCGATCGTGCCTGTTTCTCGACGGATCGTGTTTCCACTTTGTGCCGGTAGTTTTTACACGCGATCGAGATGCCTGGAGACTCTCGTCTGAAACCATCGACGCAACAAGCTTTTGGAAGCCGTAAAAAACGGGCTTGGAACAAGAAGGCGCCGGCTACAAGTGCACCGTCAGCAGCGGAGTTGGAGTCGCGGCCGGACCCTTTGGATCTGCCGGGAACTTCAACTGACGACACCGTGGGACCAAGTTCGACTAGCGAAACACTTCGGGTTGATGCCGCGTACTACTCAACGGCGAAGCAGGCGCAGCGAGTTGAGAGATCGGCGCAAACGAAGACTGTTCTGTCTGGAAAGTCGGCTACCCAGCGCAAGTTCGACCTTCTTGGAGTCAGCGCGGAGTGCCAGACCGGTGACGCCGGGACTGATTTTTTGCTCGTCGATATGAAAGTTTTGAATAACTTTTTTGCACAAGCGAAGTGCGACAAATGCGACGCAAAAAGCCTCAGCGTGAGGAAGGCAACGGACAAGGAGTACGGCCTTGCGGTAAAGCTTATTTTTTCTTGCAGCAATTGTGATTTCGCAGCACTGTGCCAGCAGTTGTGAGAGCCTGCTGGCACGGTGCTGTGAAGGGAAGACCCAGAACGCGAGTGAGAGTCTTCATTCAGTCATCTGGACCCAAACTTCAAAGAATGGGAACGCTTCGCTGGAAAGTGTGAAGCGAGCCGCCGCTGAGGCTGTTGCCATCTACAACCAAGGAAGAAGGGCAACCAACGAGTCCATTGCTGCAAGTTTGGGCTATGTTGCTGGGGATTGCCTTGTTCGACGAAGCCTAGAAAAAGACTCTCTGTGTTTACGCAAGGCAAATGCAACTCATCTGAAGAGCACCAACACAAAAAAGACTCTTGCAAGGCGACACAAAACGGGTGCAACTGAAGATTACAGTCCTGGACTACTTTGAAGGTATTCTCTCAAGCATAGCAACCTATTACCCAGGGTAACATGCTGCCTAACATCTAGAAGGTTCTTCCTAAAGACTGAAAAGACATATGAGCAGCCAGTCGCTTGAGCCTCATACCCCATGGCTTCTCCAGAAACCCCCAGCCGCTTGTCATGGTGGGGTTTTGATCATGCTTTACACATTGGAAAATTTTTTTAGATATGATTCCTTGGGTGGAACAAGACACTTTCTGTTTTGTTTTGAAGGGAAACAGATGGGGAACATGTGAATAAAATTTATGATTAAAGGTTCCTTTTAGAAATTTATACAGTGCGTGTCAAACTTCAAACGCGATTTTCTCAGCTTCACATTTTTTGCCAACTTGACCAGCCTTACGGATCTTTTCATTATGTTTCTGTAAGGTAATTTTGATAAATTTTATACCGTTGAATTCGTAAGAAATAGGACTGTGGAGCTATGCTATTTTTTTGTGTCTAAGATGAACATATGAAATTTTGTGAACAATAATGAGAGCTAGTTGCATTTCAAGATGACACAATGTCAATACAATTGAAAGTTCTTATATGATGATATATCTCAGTGACAATATAAATAGCATAGCTCCACATGGCAGGTCTTTGGCTACAGCTGCATCTTAAACAGAACCTAAAAATACTGAGGGAAGGTGTCTTAATGACCCGTAAGAAATTACCTAATTAGATTTCACTTATGCTCTCACAATTTGATAACTAATTGAAGTACATGAAAACTAATTATATTTTTGAAAACAGGAGGAAGAAATACATATACACACCCAATTTCATTACAATATCTCCAATAATAAAACTTTTCGTTTCGAGACCAGTGTCTCCCCTTAAGTTTTGATTAGTTGTGTCACTTAGAACAGTTGCCCAAAATCATAATTTTCAAGGAACTGATCACTCGCGTATCATTCAACCAGTTTTGTTCCCATGTGCAAGACAAGTTAATATGGCTTGAAAACTTTGCTGCTCTGGAGGTGTAGCAAAACAGGTCTTGTGGAGGTGTGCTGTACATGGAGTTCTGTCAGGTTTATGAAGCCATAACTGGTGCAAAACTGTTCAGAAGTGCCAGTAGTGCCCTTTCCCAGCTCTTGTTTTCACAGGATCCGAGTGCTCCAGTGTGGTACAGTCAAACCTCGATATATCGAACACGGACATATCGAATTATTGCCTATATCGAACGGTTCCTATATCACGTGGGAAATCACATGCATTTTTAATTTTTTATTTCGAACGAAGTTTGACGTATAATGGATATATCGAACTCGGCCACCCCAAACCGCCCGCGCTCCGTTGACAGGCGGCGAGCTTTCCCGCCGCGCTCCGTTGACAGGCGGCGAGCTTTCCCGCAACTCTCGAAAATAGCGGTAGCGCGGTGGGCGTTTACGACTGCTGCACACATAGATGGCGCCGAGTGCGCCACTTGAACGTAGCAGCATACGCACGCCGCAGCCTTGCAGCAATGACGCACTGCACTTGTTGCACCAGCTCCTCCTTGATAGTATCGCCAGGCATCCGTCACCGTCGCATCGGTCGTTGTTGTGCTCGTGTGTTAGGCCTGCCGCGCGTTGTGGTGTGTGTAGCGATGGCTGCAGACGCGAAGAAACGGACGACCCTGACTTTTGCAGCAAAACTGGAAGCAATCCAGCGCGTTGAGAATGGTGAGAAGAAGTCGAGCGTCGCGGACGGGTTAGGCATACCAAGGAGCAATTGAGTACTCTGCTCAAAAACAAAGCCGACATAAAGGCCAAGGCCGAGAAGAGTCAGCACTCGGGCGCGCGGCGTGTACGCAAAGCTGCTTTTGAAGATGTTGAGAAGTCTCTCCACAAGTGGTTCATGGACGCAAGGGCCCGAAATATTCCTGTATCGGGGCCGATGTTGCAACAGAAGGCAAAGAACTTTGCATTCATTCTCGGCGTCGAGAATTTCAGTGCGAGTAGCGGTTGGCTACAACGTTTTAAGACTCGTTTCAACATTGTCGGGAAGACTGTGTCGGGAGAGAGTGAGGACGCCAATGATGAATTCAGAAGTGGCTTGATCATGAGTGGCCCAAAGTTCTCGCCAAGTATGAGCCGAGCCAAATCTTTAATGCTGACGAGACGGGCCTGTTCTGGCAAATGCTTCCGCGGCAAACGCTGGACACTCGCGGGGACAAGTGCCACGGGGGCAAGCAAGGCAAGGCCCGTGTGACGGTCCTATTGGCTGCCAATATGGATGGGAGCACGAAGCTGCGGCCACTTGTAATTGGCAAATTTAAAACCCCGAGGTGCATGCGGAACTGCCTCAATATTCCGGTGACTTATGCCTGGAATAAGAAGTCGTGGATGACGAGGGATATTTTCCTCAAGTGGCTGAAGGCGTGGGATTCGGACCTGGTGCGTCAGGGACGGAAGGTATGCCTTATCGTCGATAACTGCACGGCACACCACACCTATGCCCAGCTGAGCAACATCGAAGTGGTATTTCTGCCGCCCAACACCACTTCGAAGCTCCAACCGTTGGACCAGGGCATTATCCGCACATTTAAGTCTATCTACAAGCGTCGGCTGATCGACATTTTGCTTGTAAGACTCCGGATGGGCCAAGATCTGAAGATCGATCTTTTGGGCGCCATCCAAATGCTCAAGGCGTCGTGGGAAAACGTCAAGCAGTCGACGATAGCCAACTGCTTTCGGCATGCGGGCTTCGGTGGACGCACTGACGAAGCATCAGTGGAAGAATCCGAGGAAGCTGGGTTGGCATGCGCAGATGAAGAAAGCGAGCTCGCCGAAACGTGGAGCAAGCTGGAGAGCTTTGTAGGTGCGGAGCCGCAAAGCATGTGCATCGAAGACTTCGTTGGAGGTGACGACAGCACTGGTACAACGGCGGAGCTAACGGATGTAGAGATCGTCGCCGAAGCTACCGCTGAGCAGCCGAATGAAGACTCTGCCGAGGTGGATCCCGCAAGCGCTGATGGTGCCCCGCTCCCGACATCAGCTGAGGTCGTAGCCGCTTTGGCCCTTGCGTGCCGCCACTGCAGCGCGATTGAAGGCACCGGCCTTTCACTTGTGGATCGCCTGGACTATGTTGAGGACGCAGTCGTCAAACACGCCATTGCCAACAAAAAGCAGGCTACTCTTTTTCAGTATTTTAAGCCAACACAATAAATACTTTGTTTGAATCTTCAAGTGAGTATTTACTGCACCACGATTGGTTCGTTGGTTGTTTTCCACAAGTTCTTGACGCATTTTTTACGTGATTTTTTATATCGAATTCTGGATATATCGAACTATTTCGCGATCGCCGTGCCGTTCGATATATCGAGGTTCGACTGTATTTCAATCTCACCTTGCGTAGGTACCATGACCTGTACTTGAAGGCCAAGGGCAACGTGTTCAAGAACAAGCGTGTCCTCATGGAGTACATCCACAAGAAGAAGGCTGAGAAGGCCAGGTCCAAGCAGCTCAAGTGAGTCTTCCTGCTCCTTTGTCGTGGCTACATGTATTTGCTCTCGTTATGCCTCTTGAGCGCACTGCCTGCCCGTTGCGGTGCAGGTGTCTGACGAGAAGCAGGGTTTGCTGCATTTGCTGGTGCATTGATTGCACCCTCGAGCTTTGTCATCCCGTGCAGTGATTGCACCCAAACACTGCAGTGTGTGGCGAAGGCAGTGACACCACCAAATGTTTGCCTCTCTCAGAAGTGACTACTGCTCCCCATGCATACACATTACAGAAGCTCACTACTGAGCATTATGATAGTTACATGTTCTGTTGGCAGGCACAAACTGAACACTTTCCCTTCACTTTTTCTTTAACCGTATCTAATAATGGGCGTACAGGAGAACTTGCGGCCATGTGGAAAGTTGCAGTACGAGCGTTGAGCATCTGCACAATCGCTGTGTCATCATGGTGCACGACTGTGTGACATGGGGCTTCTCTGCGTTCTTCTTTCTGGGGCAGGGTGCACGATTTCAGTGGCTCGTTTGACTCCTTTGATAGGGGCTTTTTTTGTAATTATGAGTGTGTGTTTCCAGTATTGAACGTATTGAAACAAGCGCCAATTCGCCACTGTGTACAATCAAAGTGATCCAATTAAGAAATGGCTGCTAAGATGGCTCAACGACACATCTTTTTCCAGAGCATGCCTATTGTCCTAGCACTCAGCCAGAAGCATCTGTGCACAAGTTGCCTGCACCTGCTACCAATGAATGGTGCATGCATAGCATGTGCGTGGAAGTTTCAAGCAAGCATTTCTTGTGACAACGAAGTGGATACCCACTCATTGCTACGCTCAGTTCCCTCCACAAGAAATGTCAAAAAAAGAAATTTTAAGATTCTCATGCCACTTCGTCCGCTTCAATATCTATTGACAGTGTTAATACAGTATCTGACCTTTCTCACTTGGGGCCATATTCCAAGACTATTGCTTTTTGTGACACGATCACGAGATTTCACGGTATTGGTGTCGTGTGCATTAGTTTCATTAAGCAGCAACACTCCTGGCCAGTCATCTTGGCACAGTATCAAACCATAGACTGTCGAGTGCGTGCCGGCCAACTGCATCCACAACAAAATAAATTGTCCAGCTCGTGTTCTCGGTCATGCTCTCTATGGGGTGTCACCTGTGGCTCAGTCAGTAGTGTGTGTGCACCCCTTGGTGCAGGCTTGTGTACATCCACCTTTGAGGAGCAGATGCTGCTGCCTTCTAAAGTGGTACCTGATTGTAGGTTCGTGAAATCTCTCGAAAGTGACACCGTTGCTAAATGCTGTCTCAGGATGTGGCGCTATGTCTAGTCGCTTGCCTTTGTTTTCTTATGGCTTTGAGGATCGCTGTGAATGGTGCCTCTCTCTTGTTGTGCTGCAGTTTTTGTTTTGTCTGGAATTTTGTGTTTAACGTGCATGCCTGTCATTGTGCAGCGACCAAGCCGAGGCCAGGAGGCAAAAGGTGCGCGAAGCCCGCAACCGCCGTGCCGAGAGGATACAGCAGAAGAAGGCAGAGATGCTGCTTTCCCTCCAGAAAGAAGAGGCTGCAGCCGCCAAGAAGTGATACTGCCGCACGGGTGTGGAGGAGAAATAAAAATGTGGACTGTTCATACTGTACTACACCGCACTGTGCTTGGGGTCTTGTGCAGCAAAGGGTGTGGGCCTAGCACGCTCTTGCTTCTTTCAGTGCAGTGTTGTGACCCTGTTATGTTGTCCTGGGTGCAATTTATATGTGCGAAGTGACCAAGAGGGCAAACTGCTAGTTCCATTTTATTATTTGTAAATTCCAATACGTATGTTACATTTTGAATGCTTATAAAGTGGTTGCAAAATAAGCGTAAAGTTACAGTAAACGTGCGATAAATTTCTTCTCTATAAGTTCTTTTGATAATTGCAGGGCACAGTGCATCACCTCTGTTTCCTGCCACATGGGGACACTTGCCACGCATTCGTCTAGACTTTCCGACTCATAATTGCAGGCTGTGCTTGGTGTAGTGCCCCGAGCTAGTCTAAATTATGGTTTTGTATTGTGAGAGACAGGCAACGCTTAATGACAACGAAAGCTCTGATTCAAAAGGTGCCTGCTTGTTGGTGCACACTGTCAAGAGTAGCAGTGTACCATTCCCCGACAATACAGCTCAGACCACTTATAACGTAACCGCTTACAGTGAAGTACCGGCTATAATGCGGTTTTTTCTGACTCCCGTTTACTCTCCCATAGAACTCTATGTATACGCATACCGCTTATTGTGCAGAGCCCCGAGATGAAAGACCGGTTATAATGCGGCTGCCGGAACATTGTCAGAGATGCGACGGTGCGAGCGCGGAGATGCGCCGGCGGGGGAGAGACGGCATTACAAAGGAGGAGGGGACGCGGAACGAACGAACAAGGAGCGGGGGGAGAAAAAAAAAGGGATGGCTGTGGGGGACAGCAGCCCGGCGCAGGTGCGTGGTGTGAGGAGGGGGAGCGGTTGCGCGGCCGACGGAGAAGCCTTTGCCCCCTTCAGCCGCTTGACATGCGCGCTTCGTCGTTGCTTCGTCGTAGAGCGCAGATATCGCGCGTGCAACCTCGATTCCCCCGCAAGTAACAATGAGACGCGATTGAGCTTTCGCCTTTGCCACCAACAGGCGGACTTACAAGCTTGAAAGACTTTTTCAGGATAGTTGCCGCGGCTGTTCTCCCGATCGCGAACCGAAACTTCGTTTCACGCGTGATGCCCTCGGTTTAGCTCGCGAGTGCGATATCTTCTACTCCCGATCTCCGTGTTGCCTAGGGCAAGCTTGTCGCGGTGGCATGCCAAGTTGCAACGCGCACGCTAGGCCTAACGAGCGCTAGCTGCCATGTCGGCGGCCGCGGACTACAGAAGTTGCGGTTTGGTGCCGAGTCAATGAAACATTTTGCAATTGTTGCATTTAGAAGGGGTGACTTACATCTTTTACGAAAACGCGGGCGTGCGTGTGAAACACTCGAGTGGTGGTTTGTGGTCGCCACCGTTTTCGACATCGCGGACGCGCAGTGTGTTACCGCGGCGACTTCCCGTGACGGCGCATTTTTTCCGCATTCGTTATTTCGGCACCGCAGGTCCGCGGACGCTAACAGTTCAACATTTTCAAATGTAAGCAGATGCAAACTTACGCCCCAGTCGCATGCCGCGATAGTCGGAATCGCGCGCCTGCCTGTTGGTTATGTTTTGTACACGTGCAACCTTTCAAAAATGTTGTTTTGGTTATAGTGCGGTACCGCTTATAGTGCGGATATCCGCGACTCCGGTGACTTACGTTATAAGCGGTCTATGCTGTAATACAAAGCGGTCGAAGGCAGCGACGCTCACCTTGCTGTTTAGAGCAGGTTCAAGGATGGGCACTTCGAAACACCCTACATGGTAGACAACATCCTGTATGAGGAAATGTTGCTCTTCATGAATTTGGGCAACCGTGCGGTTTTGCTTGTTTTGAGAGGTGTCGCAGTACTTGAAACATCTTTTGGGAAGCTCTTGATCTTGAAATTCAGAGCACCACTGGGCCCCGTTGTGTAAAGCATACAGTTATGTTTACATGTCAAGTACTGAATTTTTGTTGTATAGCAAAGGACGCACCTCTATGCTACATGTGAATTGGCAGCTTGAAGACCGGGAAGTTTCCGTTGCAATAAAGCCACCCGCTTGCTATAGACCAGTGTGCACATGCGCTGATCTAAGGGGTATGTCGAGACACACCAGAAAGTTTGAGAACTTTCTCCCAACTCTTGCTGTTCTTTTGTCCTGTAGAGACAAGAAAAGTTAATTCATTATTGAAGAGAGACCGCTGATCAACTCGTACGAAGGAAGGAAGTTTTATATGCGTAATGAAAACGCTCGGATATTGGATTCTCCCAACTCGCCTGCCAAATAAAGGGGGTTACTCGGAGGTGGGGTTGGAGGTAGACCACCTCGCTTTTCCGCGTATGGGATGGCCTGCTCTGGCATGCCATTGGAACGTTTGGAGCTGACCTTGCAGAAACGAGGAAAGGTGGATGTGCAGGTTTTTCATTTTCATTTCCTTGTTACTTTTAATTAAGAATCGTCACCCCCCCGGGAACAAATACGATATCTTGTTTGCAAACTTTTCATTACATGGAAAATAAGTTATGTAGTGCAATAAAGTTTTGTCGCTGTCGCTACGAAATCCTTCCGCGAGATATTTAGTGCACGCTGACGCTCGGGATTTCTAGTTTTTTTTTTTTTTTTTTTTGAACGACGAAATGTACCATGACATCTCACAGGCGTGCGCGCAGGGGAGTGAGTGGGGCGCGAAGTCTGACCTGTACTTTGCTCAGTCGGACCTATATCGTACGTCACTGTGCAGCGTTATGTCCATGCAAGTTTTTGACGATAATGGCGGCCGAGGACGCTTTACGTTGCATTTTTACTTTTAACCTTTGGCCTCGGAAAGTCGGGGACCAAAAGCAGGCCGTTGTGAGGTGCAGGTCATCGCTTTATTGTCATTTTTGCACCCATTGCGAAGCGCACGCCTGTGCTTGTACTTACACCTGTATATCGTGCGCAACAGAGGTTTTGTAGCCGTAAAGGTAAGACGAGGACAGCGAAACACCCTTATGGGTGCACATTTTTAAGAGTGTAACAAGAGTGCAAATCAACCACGCCGTACATTTCCGCAGGCGTCCGACCTTTCGTGACAGTGACCTAAGTTCAGGAAGGGATTGAAGCCAATGTAGTAGAAATGATCCCAAGGGGGTTTACTGCAGCGCTTCGTATCGTTTCACTGATGGCACCAACTCTGCCATCAGTGGCGTGGGTTTTACACAGCCCCCTCCCCCCCCAAATTTTTCAATCTTGCATGGACATATGTATACACACGCGCACATACAAACGCACGCACGAACATGCATAAAGGGTGGCTGAACCCCCCTTAAAATTTCGGCTAAGCCCCTGCTTGTCATTTACCTTTTTACACTTGTACTTTTCTTCCTCCTGAAGTGCAGCTTAGTGTACGCTTATCGCCACAGGTAATTCCCTTCCCCGAGTCGTCGTCGGCGTTTTCTTTACCACCAGCGCGTTTTCTCTGCGCCTTTCGCGGGCGCTATCGTACTTTCCAGTCGCTATACCGCGAAGGCGAAGAAAAGAATCGTGATCAAGTTCTCGGTGCATGATTCGGCAGCGATTTCCGGGAACTGCACAGGAAAGCCGTATACATCTTTCTGTCACGTCGGGCGAAAAATAAACGAGCGTAAACGCGAGAGGAACCAACACTTCTTGCGGCCCTCTCGTCACAGTTATTGCAAAAATCTACTTGCATGGGTAAAACTGATCACTATTTTTTTATGGCCCATTGCCATCAGTGATGAAAAATATGTTTACACACGGTGTACAGGGTCGACCACATCTACTTCACGAAGGAAATGTGGGTTATATGTAGTGTAATCTCGGTGTCGATAAACCCAATGATAATTTTCCGAATCATGTATTAAACATCATCTTCTATAAGGTCTTGAATTGTAATGGTGTTCTTCGATGTGAACGACTCTGCACATGTTTCCAGGCACGCATATGGACTAAGGGAAACGAAAATTAAGTTGCGGTGTCTATACTGCGTTCTATAGGAGATTCTCGGTGAAAGGCTCGGCGTTTAACGCATACTAATCGCCCATGCTAACTAAAGGCGCAGCCGATCTCGTATGAGATATTGCAGTGAAGAGTTGACCAGCGATTCTATTAAGAAAAAAAAAAGAAGTCACAGTTTCGCCCTCGTGTGAAACAACAAATTTTAATGTTATACGAAGTAAGGCGAGCAGTTGACTCCTTTAGCATAAAGAAACACGACCACTGCAATCTGCATCGAGTGAAGCGTCCTTCGTGCTGTCTGTCGCTTCCACGCAAACTGATCGGTGAGGACACAGCACGTACAAAGGTATGAGCCGTCTGCTAGTCCCTGTCAAGATAGCGCACATACGACCGCGCCCGGCCGGTCGTACGCAACTCGCGCGACGGAGACGGCCGGAGCGTTTCCTCTCCGCTGGAACCAGTAGTAGTGGTTTATTGTGGAAATGACGCTTAATTACGTAGCCCAGCAGGGAGCACGGCGCAGCGTCAGGGGAAGGGGAAGGAAATAAGGAGGATAGCAGAAGTAAAGGAGAAACAGCCATGGTCTCATCCAATGATGGGAGAGGCCGATGGTGAAGATTGTTCAGCAAGTTGCGGGCGCTCAACGTTAGACGGTGATCCCGGTCGCCTCCACAAATTCCAAGAGGCTGTGAAGAGCCCGGAGGTTGGGAGGTGAAGGAACAATTATCATTAGCGACTCAGGAGGAAGGAAAAGGAACCTAATCTCTGTAGCCGAATAGGGAGCACGACGTGGGAAAAAACAAAAGAAATGGAAAAAAGAAAGCGGTAGAGTCAAGTGTCGCACACACGCGCACGACACGCAAGCATTGCGGTGAAGCTGCAGTCCGACGATGCAGTCAGTGTTCATGAGGATCCCAGGGGGGCGTCTCGAGGGGGGGGGGGGGGGCAGGTCTGCCCCTGCTGCAAGGCACTCAATCCTTCTTGGGGGCACCGGGCTGCACACCGACTGCTTGGAGGCAGACTGCCCGCATTGGGTGGTCTTCAGTTGGGTAGTTTCCTACTGCCTGAAGTGCAGCAAGAAGGCTGGTGATCAGGGCTTCCCGCGCGTCCTCTGTGGGCGCAGCGGGTGGGGCGGCAGGCGGGCTCGACCTCGGGGAGCTCGCCAGTGGCAGGGGAGATTGGCGCGGCGCAGGAGAAGGGGGCTGCAGGCCGGGATCCGCGGTGTTGCTCTCGGGAAGGTTGGTCTTCACCGCAGCAGCATAGGAGCGCACCTCACGGGACTCCTCGCGTACTGCGCGGCTTTGACCGCCCTTCTCGAGAGCGGTGTTGGAGAGACGGCATGAGTGTGGCCACTCTCCTCTCCTCCTGCCAGCGAGGACAGGTGGGATTGTCGGCAGCATGTCTCCCTCTGCAGTTGACGCAGCGAGGACGGCAGGTTGTCGGTTGCCATCGAACGCTTTCCCTCGCACATTCAACATAAGACGCGCGGGGCGATGTTATGGCAACTTGGATTTTATATACGGAACCTCACGGCGACGTTGACGGCAAAAATGCGCTCGGCAATGTCCCATAATTGGTGCCTCAATAAAAAATTCGAACGATTTCGAGTACCAGGCACGACGTGACTCTACCTTGCTGATTCGTCTATGGCTGGGAGTGGCCTTCTCAAATGCATATTCTTTTGTTATTGGAATGGCTGAGAGCCCGTCATGTGAAGTCTGCAGGTGCAGCGAAACAGTCGCGCACCTTCTCTGTGAGTGCACTCGCTTCAACTCCGAAAGAGCGGCCCTCTCAGCCGCACTAGTCCAGCTGGACAACCGCCCTTTCACGGAGAACAAAATCCAAGGGCCCTGGCCTACCCGGTCTTCAGCACGAGCCGCTCTCAGAGCGTTGTTGCGGTTTCTTAAAGCAACCGGACTCAATGTCAAACTGTGACTGTTGGAAGAAAATGTTGTTGTATAGTACTTGGACTGCGGTCATGACTTTGTTTTGTTTTTTTGTTGTTGTATCTTGTCGCGTGCTGTCGTCACACCTCTACTTCTTCTTTTAAAGCGATAGCGTTAGAGAGCTCGTGTCGCAGAAATTCCGGTGTCGGCGACGGTGTCGCTACCGACGCTTGTGAGCGAAAAATCGTCCGTGACCGAGATATCGATAAAGATGCAAATAAAATAAACAATAGAAATCTTCGGTTCCATTGAGGATCGAACCGGGCCGTTTGCGTGGCAAGCAGATGTCTTACCACAAAGCCATGATGTTTTTTTTTTCTTTACTGCGTCACACAAGTATTTTCACACACTAATCGTAAACCAGGGAACAGTACAATGATACACCATCAGCTGTTAGCTGACTACATGTTAAAACTTTGGCATGTGTAACAACGACTCCACTCTGGGAACCCACTCCGGTACATCCATCTGCACTTTCTGTATTTCGACAAAACGAGACACACATTCGCGAAAGTAATCGCGAACAGGTCTGACTTCCACATCGGCATTGTGAAAGGCCGTTCGGATTTGCCTTATACTATGTAGGCCCAGGAGCATAATTTCACATGGAATCCGGTTTCTCTCCGTTGAAATTGAAGATGGCGTACCTTACGACCTTATTAGGCCGCAAAGCCATGATGTTACTTGCAACTGCTTCGGAAAAAAACACTACATAAATGCCATGTAGTGGAAGGAATCTCCTTAACGCATTTTGTTCGGAAGGTGTCACGACGAAAATGAGCCCATTCGGAGATTTGTAGGCGCATTGGCGAGGCCATCAAACTACGTTTTTTGCGCGACGCCTGCTTGGAAAAAGCCGGGATAGTGCAGCCATCGCCGCTAAAAACACGCACGAACTTTCAAACAGCTCTAAAAATGGACAACTATGTCCATCTAGCGGGAAACATATCAAGCCAACGCCTGCTTTCTAGAGGAGGCGTTGATCAAGCAAACAGCAAACGTTAGATAATGTGGCGCCATCTGTGAGGCATTGTGAGAAATATGTCTCGACTCTTGCACAGGGAAGTGCTTTAGATCGAAAACCTGTACCATTACTATAGATACATCGACGCGCGCGCGTGTGTATCTGTGTGCGTGTGTCTGTAACAGTACACATTAATAAGTATGCGCTTAGTGGTTGAAGTGCGCACTAGGGGCCGGATTTCGCGATCGCGTTCAACTCTTAAAGGCGAAGCTTAAGGGACCCCAATTTTTTTCATTCTTTTACATCCCCTTTCCCCTTCCCACGTACAGGGTAGCAAACCGGAGACTGCTTCTGGTTAACCTCCCCGTCTTTCCTTTCTCTCTCCCTCTCTGTGTGTTTAGAATAAACGGAAACGATTTAAAGTACTATGTGTTGTGCTATGGGAGACGCTGTATGCAGCTATCCCTTCACACGTGAACATAGATAGGGATAAAGCAATTAGTCATTTTTACACATTGAAGTTTATTTAATACCGGTAACAACGGTACAGATCAGGGGCGTAGCCAGAAATTTTGTTCGGGTGGGGGGGGGAGGAGGTTCAACCATCTTTTATGCATGTTCGTGCGTGCGTTTGCATGCGTGCGCGTATATATACACATGCAAAAGTGAAAAAATTCGGTAAGGGCTTAACGACCCCCTCCCCCCTTGCCCGGCTACGCCAGTGGTACAGATAACCTATAGCTGCGTCGGGAAGTAATTTACATAGAGTGAAGTGTTTATTGAAGATGTACTATCGGCGTCAAATGAAACCCGAACAGCGGCAAGCCTTCGCAATAGAACAGTGCGCGCCGTCCACTTATAACCGTTGACAGGCGCGCTTCCGGTTTGGCCGCTCTGCGCATATGCGCGCCTGTCCATGGTGATAACTGGACGGCGCGCACTGTTCTATTGCGAAGGCTTGCCGCTGTTCGGGTTTCATTTGACGCCGATAGTACTTGCTGCGCCTATAGAGTCAAGAATAGCGATAAACACACAAATAAAACAATTTATGTGTGGTTGGTTGGTTTATGCCGTTTCATGTCCCAAAGTGACTCCAAGCTGTCAGAGACGCTGTAATGGGGGTCCCAGGATAATTCAGACCACCCGGGGTTCTTTAAGTGTACTGATATCACACAGTACGCTCACGTCTAAGTATTTCGCCTCCATCGACGTCAGCTGCTGCTCTGGGTGTGATACGAGAAGCACATGCGCTTGGTTGCTCCGTGAACAATGGAAGTGGACGACTGTGTATAAGCTAGTCAGAGTGGATTGTGTGTGTGTACACAGAAGCTATGGAAGTCGACGGCCAAAAGTTAAATTAAGGTTATCCAAATCAACCAGAAGTTCACCAACCACTAAGCGCTACATAGCGTCATTAAAGACAGTTAAATGGAACATTAAGGTCGGATAAATTTTTTCTTAGTCGATTGCTTTGATCCCCCCCGTCGCCCCCCCCCCCCTACGAACACGAAAGCTTTCTGCACCTAACGTGGTTTTGCACTGCCTCCGGGATTGGAGTCATTGCAAGCTTTCTGCACCTCACGTGGTTTTGTAGCGCCTCTGGAATCGGGCCACGTTTGACGAAGCGATTATGTCATGTGTTGGCGTCATCATGTGACGTCATGATCACGCCGTAGGGTGACGAAATCACGTTATGATCATTTTTTTTTTCATCGTTCGTCTTGACGCCGCCACCGACCGTCACTTCTCGCGTTTGATGAGGCATCTAAGGTTTTCGCTTTAACGTGTCTTGAACCACTTTTCGAATAAATCATCGAATAACCTCAGTATCGGAGTTGATTCCCTTATAAATCGACTGTCGCAAAAATTTCTTTAATCCGTCAAGAATGAGCGGAGTTGTAGGGATTTGTGGCACACTTTGAACCCTTTCTCTCTTCTCTCGTCCCGACGAGCGCGCTGGAAGACACACAGGGATGGACGACACGGGGGGCAAGGAATTACGTCAGTGCGCGTCATGGCATTGAGCACGCGTGATGAAACGCGACTGTTCTCTCCCGTTGTGATTCTGCATGCGGGCGCTAGTGGGGCTACAATGTAATGTTATGGAGCGCGGCGCCGGCGCTTGGCGGTACCCCGTGCTCAAAACACCGCTCATGATTCATGTCTGCTGTTGGCCAATAGCATGCTATTTGTTTTGTGACGCCGAACAGCAGGCGCCGGCAGCTCCGAAGAGAGTGAGCACATGCATCTATATGAAAAGGGAGCGGCCCGAGAAAACGGCAACTTTGCGCTCCGCTTTCTTATAACTCTGCTTGCCGCGCACGCCTGCAATATTTAGCTGAGCTCATAGTGTGTGGTTTCCGCAGGATGTTGTTGCACCAAGCCAGAAGGGGTGTGGGGAACGTGTGAGCCGGTAACCATATATACTAATGTGTCGTTCTTCGCGAGGTCTCACGTTCCGCGCCCGCGTAGAAAGGTCCTCGCCATGGGATGGAAATCCAGCGGAGGGTTGGACAGAGAGGGACAGAATGACCAGATACCGTGACATGACAAAATTTAATAAAAAACCCAGGCGTACTTATCCAGCCCCAAGCCCCAAACTCGACAGGGCCCAAGCGGTAGATTGGAGTCAATTACAAACCTAGACATTCCCCAACTCCGTTCACCTCAGGAGGATATACCCAGACGTCTATTCAGACGATAACTGCAGGTTATGCGGCTGGACTCATGCATCTCTTAGGCAGATTTTCTGTGAATGTGCGGTTGTAGGCGAAGAAAACGCAGTCTTCCCAAATGAAGCTGCGGCGCGGTGGACGGGCGCACTGCGCAGCTCAGACCGCCAAGATCAACTGCGGGTCATCCAACAAGCGCGTGAGGCGGCGAGGAGACCGAGTCTCCGGTCCTCCTCGGGGGCAGCCTAGGCCGAGGCCACGAATCTGCCGGAGTTTTTAAATGACGTTGTTACCACCAGGCCAGAAGGACGGTTCATGACCATTTTAAATTTCTGTATGGCCCGCTGGGCCGCGACGATTTTGCACTACCATTCCATCATTATTGGGGCACAAAATTAGGGCTGCTGAATTCGCACAGATTCCCTGATAATCTCCAACATGAAACCAGTGCAATTCATCGTGAGAAGCAAAAATAACGAATATAACTATATAGTTAAAAGAAAACTGCGCGCATAAGTTGTTGCCTATTCGAATGATATATGCAACGTAACTTTTACGTTGCTGTCGTTTATAATTACGTTTTGAAGCATCAGGGCTCCGACACATGTTGCATCGCATTTGCATTTCGTATCGGCCACACCGCCGCACGATTATCTTTCAGCCAACCAAGGGGTTTTAAACCTCTTTCGGGCCATCTGCGATGCCACCTATTAAAAAAAAAAAATCCACGCAGAATTTCCTCTGAAAGTTGCCTAAGTGAAGCGTAAGCGTTTACTTGTAGTGACCTGCTGTTTTGTCGTCCTATTATGCTGTGTGAGTCGAGTAGACCGATTTTTCTTCCCAGTGACGTTCAGTACCACACGCTTGTATTTTCTGCGCCTGCTCTGGGTTGCGTCCATGGAGCTTTATTGCAGGAAGCTGTATGGTTGCGGCCTCCCCTGGAACGCTGCTGTCGGGCGACATCGCTGCACGGCGTCTTTCATCTTCATTCCAGCGTTCATCAGCGTCTGCAACAGCCCAATGAAAGGTGCATCCACCATACCGCCGAAGTGCGTATCTGGCATTTAATTTTCACAGTGCAATGCTCCATGTAGGCTTTACATTTTATAATATACAGGAGAACACGTCAAGGGCAACATGTTGGAAAACATGTACAGGAAAACACGCAAGAAAAGCCAACATGTAAAGACGACATGTAAGAGGCCTTTTGTACTAACAACAAGAAAGCATTTCTTACATGTCTCTTATAGGCACCGTGCAGTCGAGTTCTCATGTGTGACTGCAGCGCCAGCGCACAGCCTGGCGGATAAAGAAAGCAACGTTGAGACGGCCCAGGCACAAAATCAAACGCGATGCGCGTCTCTCCACCTCTGCATGAGTGTGCAGACTGTGGCCGGGCCAGAAGGGGGGACGCGTGCGAGCGTCTGTTTTCTGCCTGCCCCTAGCGGCCAATGTCAGCCAACTTGAGACGGCCCACAGCGAGCAACGCAGCTCCCTCTGGTCAGTGGACGGCGCCTATAGCGCCTGTACAACGCATTCATCAGGTTCGAATATATTCACCTTCTTCAAGCGTGGGTGTTCAGACCACCGTGTAGGGGCCCTATGTTTAAAACCCACCAGCGGTAAGAAAACTTTCGTTTTATAGATTTACTTCGTTGTAGCTATTCGTGTTACGTGACTGAGGGACGGGCGTACACATGTTTCTTGTTAAGTCGGAATAGAAATGCTTACGCGTTTAATGTATGCACTGAAGTCTCACTTTAATATAGTTAAGCATTTTCACTGTCTTCCAAGTCATCGAGAAGCACAGTGTGGAAGATAGTGAAAGTGTCCTATTGCGTTCGTGGCGTAGTGGTCAGCGCCACCCTTTCCTGTGGCGAGGGAAGTTCAGTTCCTAAGTCGGGTTTTCTATTTCTGAGTATTCTTCTTTGCGATCTACACAAATGGATGCTGGAACGGGGCAGTGTGTCGTCTGCGCAACAATGCAATGGTGTAACCATGGTCACTTTTGCCTTGACGTAACCAAGAGGGCGCTGCAATCAACCGGTGTGCAGCGCGCCAAATTTAAGTATGCAAGGCGGAAGTTTTAGCATTTTCTGAATAAAATGGTCACATAACGCAATTAAAATGAAATAATATTTAAATGATACAAAGTTTTGCTTCAAAAAAGAAAATAACGCTCTATGACAAATGCTGCGACATTTCTTTGAACATTTCGTTCTACAAAGGCGCCACAATGTGCAGGGATGCAGCTAAATGTTCCCGCGATGTGTAGGATCTGAAGAAGGCCGCAGTTTCACTCGGTCTGCAGAAACCACAATGCATAAAAAAGCAGGCTTTCGCAAACGCAATCCATGCACATAAATAGGCAAACTCGGTGTGAAAAACAGCAGGGAGCAATCAACGAGTTCCTCACGGACACGCGCGACTATCGCACCAGCTGCTACCATTGGTCCTCCCGGCTGCAGCAACAGATGACGCTGCGGTAGACCGGTGTGCTCAGGACTGCAGGCCGTCATCGCAAAAAGAGCCACGTTTTTGTCCCCAGACGACACACTGCCCCTTTCCGGTAGACATACTACTCGCGTGCCCTTTTAATGACGTCACTTCCGTTACGAAAGTTTAGACCCCAGCATAAAACACTTTCGTCTTAAAAAAACGGTGTCGTTTTCTTTCTTCGTACCAGCACAAGCTGGTGAATGAGCCGCGTGACGCGCTCATGGCCAGTGTATGGTTGTACGGCAGCAAATTTTCAGTCATCGCGATTATATGTCTGCCAGTCAAGGCGGCTGGACTCGGACTACGTGACCCAAGTTACATTGCCGCCAGCCGGGATCAAGTCCACTTTGCTGGGACACTGTTCATATCAACGTCGCTAGGCAATAGAGACAATGTGTTAGAATCCGTTGTCAGAACAGTTTGTTTACTTATTTACAAACGCCACTTCACGGCCGCCGCCCCTGCAGTGCAGCACCAGCCGCCAGCTACACATGGATTAAACGGGCGAGTTTCCGAGCTGACGGTCCTATTGCTAAAGCTATAAAAAGGGTGCTTCGTCCTGTCACCTTTCCTTGTGTGAAAAGTTGCCGAAGAAGAAAGCCTGCACTACGTTACGAATTTCGGAATTCATACTGGTGCTCCGGCTGTTCATGAATGTTATTTGTGGGGTTCCTCGGGCGTTTTTGAGACCGTTCTTCGTACGGTTCCTCAGAGTGCTCTTCAGACTCTTCCTTGTACTGTTCTTCGGACAGTTTAGTCTTTCCTGCGTAGTGTCCTTCAGGCTGTCTTCGTACGCTTCTTATCTTGACACTGTTCGTACAGTGCGGACTATTCGTCAGACCGCTCTTCGTACTGTTCTTCAGAGTGCTCTTCAGACTTTTCTTACTGCTCTTCATTATTTTCTTCGTATTTTTCCTTGGGGCTGCTCTTCAGGCTGTTCATACTGTTTTTCAGGATATTCGTCAGACCGCTCCTGTGCACTGTTCTTCATGGCACCATACTTCAGACGGCTCTTTAGTCTGTTCCTGGCATACTGTTCAGTGAACTTCGTGCTGTTCCTCGGATTGTCCCTCAAAATGTTCTTCGGACTATTCTTCAGGCCGTCCTTCGTGCTATACGAAAATCCTTCGACCGTTCTTCGTACTGTTCTTCAGAACGTTCTTAGTGTTTTTCACGCTGTTCTTCAGACTGCGCTTCGGTCTGTTTCGAAAGTCCTCATTCTCGACAGTGCGGCGTACACATCGCCCGTAAGCGGGTCGCACGCACTTGTCGGGCCAGATTCTCGCCGTATGACGAAACGGCGAGACACCGTAAATCAGTTTCTCATTACAGAGCGACATGTTACACACGAATATTCACGAACGTAGTAAAAGAGCGACTCCCGTTTTCACTCACTCTCTCGGACTCTCCTCGCAACTTCGCTCTGAAAGTGGAAACGGATGATATTTGTATGCCGCCTTGCTGGGGCCTCATCACAACTTGGAGGGAACACGCTAAACCGCACGTATACTTACGTCAACGAACCGAGCAACCTAGACGCGCACTTTTACGTTTCTTCTACCTTGTTTTATTCGCCATTTTGTTTCTCAATTTCTTGCGCGCGGTGGGCCTCGAATACGGCCCGGAGAACGTGAATGGAGGCTTTCCTTCAGGTTTCCCATTCCCTTAGCCTTCGTTCCGCTTTCCTTTGAAACACGCAGAAGTACATTCGCGCGTTCTTTCGCTTTTATTTATTCAGTATTCTGTTTTTTTTTTTTTTCGGAGGCTCGTTGGTGCGCCCTCGCGGCTCGAGTTACGAGCCCAGCGACAGCTGTTTTGAGCGCTTTTCTATATGCAAGCCGGTTTGGTTGAGGTCGTTATCGAGGAAAACAGCGCATATTTCTTGCCGCCGCGCCGGTCAACTTTCGCATCTCCTCCTCGACTATATACTTCTTTTGTTTCCTTCATCTGCCGCGGGGCCTGTTTTACTCCGCGCGGTTGTGGCTGCGAGGCGAATGAGATGAGTGAGTCCCAAGTGTTTTGCAGTGCCTTTCAAATCGCGTATCATTGTGGTCAGGTGGTCACGCGCTGTATGCCGCGGAGAAGGAATCCTTTCTTGTCGGGTGCCTGCTGTTACACGTACGTATGTTGTAGATATCTGCCGACGAAAGACTAATGTATACAACCACGGTGCCTGAGCTTCAGTGCTCGCGTTCAGAAGCGAAGCTGTAAGTTCGTTTTGTGTATACATGAGGTACGCAGTGATCTGAGGTTCCGCACGGCTGTGTTAAAAGAGGGGCACAAGACTACAGGACAAAGAAAATCGGAACACAATACTAGTTTTAATTATGAACTATAACGAACGACTTCTGGTTAACAGGTTGAGATAAATTAGCGCAATTAATAAAACGACAAGGAACGCAAGAAGGAGAGGAGGACAAGCGCTGTGTTCTTTGTCCTTTTATTATTTACGCTAACAAAATCTCAACCAGTTATTCATGACGGAACTAGCCCAACAATCGGCTCTGGTCTTATTAGACTTCTGGTGGTGAGGTTCAGCGCCCCAAAGCGATTCAGCAGCGCCTTGGGCTCAGACAATGAGAGACGTCGTAGTGGAGGGCTCCGGATAATTTCTACAATCTACGGTTCTTTATCACGTACACTGAGATCGCACAGTATACACTAGGCATAATCACACAAGCTGGTCGCAGCAGGGTGGTAGCTACAAGGTGTAAGTATAAGCCACATCCTCGCGCAGCAAAACGCATATTTCTATATATAATCGCCTCATAATTGGCGAGGTTTGGACATTTGCGCGTGTTTAACACGCCACAGCGATACGTGATATGATAATCCCGATTCGCACGTACGTCGTATGCCTTTAATTGTTGTATCAATAAGCGCCGGTAATTGTGGCAACGGTGCAACATGGAACTGCCCATGCAGACGCGACCGCCCGCTTCGATCTGAACTCGTGCTTGCTACTTGTCCACTGTCCTGACGGCAATAAAAAAAAAAAATGTCAGCTTCGAAATTTTCAATGAGGCTACAAGACCGTGCACCGGTTGTTTCTGGCTGCAGTTGCACGTACGACAGTTTATGCCAAGTTTATTTCAATTTTAGGGTTTTCACAGGCGCAGTTCATACGCATAGCCAGAGGAGGGTGGATAATGGTAGGGCGGATGCATGTTCCAATTTCTCGTTGTACTTCTGAAGTTAGTTTAAGTATGAATGTATCCACGCACACAGACAAAACACACACACGCATATGTACATAGTGAGGGGGTTCACACTGCTCCTGAATGAAATCCTGCCTGTGGCTCTGCCACAGTCGATAGGGATTTCAGTATGTGCAAGGCTCCACCTTGATTATTTGACAGACAGTGGTTGGCGTGTAGCATAGTTGCTGGGCTGCGAATCACCGCGTGAATAGTATACAACCTCACCTGTATACACAGGCTTCATAACGTTTGTGAGGCGCAAGAGAAGCGCACATCCTGACTGCCTTGACC
>NC_051177.1:121045152-121081327 GCF_013339695.2 Rhipicephalus sanguineus | reverse complement strand
CACAAGAAATGAAGGGGACAGGATGACGCGCTACTAGCAACTGAAGTTTAATCGAAACCACAGAAAGATGTAAACACACAGTACGAAAAAATTACAAAACAATCACACATCCATAGAGGAATGAAGGGGGCAGACAGGACAGTACGCTACTAGTAACTGAAGTGTAATCAAAACCACAGAAAGATATAAACACACATGACTAAAAAAGCCAAGCACATGTTCAACTTCAGTTGTTAGTAGTGTGTCGTTCCGTCCCCTTTGTTGCTATGTGTTCTGATTTCGTTTTCACGTTTTCCTTGCCTATGAACTGAACTCCTGACTGTTTCACAGTCTCTATATATGTGTGGTCAATTTTTATTCATCCTCATGGCATATCAAGTCCTAGGATCCAGTGTGCAAAGCGACCAGTCACTGTTTACAGGAATTTTTGTATTTAGTGCCTGTGATAGCCTAATTGCAAGTTGACGTTGCCGCCATGGTGCTTGGATTATTTTCAATGTGGTAATTATGCGTAAGCCATCAAGTGAGGAATTAAGGATGAACTTTTGAGTTACAGATGGCACTAGCTGGCATAAAAACATAGAAGCATGGCTGTACTTGTTATGCATATTAGAAGTATTGGTACATTGCAGTCATGTGATTATGCCGACAAGTTCCCAAGCACACTTCCAGAAATTTACGATGGCTTCCAGGTATCTGTGAGTAAATATGTACAAGCAACATATGAAGGCAACCTTGTAATTTTGTGGGCATTGCTGAATGCTTTTATGCACCTTGGTAAGTGGACCTACAGTCAACACCACAGGTCTATTTTGGGCTTTTTTGTAGGAAACTCAACTCCAAAATCATGTGCGACATGTTTTGATGCCATAGGGCAAACTAATGCAATAAAAAACTGTACAACTGCCTGTCTACACGGTTTCATATTTCCCAAAAGTGATGCTAGCCTTATTGTACTAATTAGTTGCCTTCGTGTGTAGGCTGACACCAAGTTCCTTGGGTAGCTTATTTTTTTGGATTATACTTACATACTGGCACGGTGAAGTGCACACGTTAGTGCGCATCATGATGAGATTTTACACCCTACTTTCGTATTGCTTTACTGCTGTGAATTATGTATAGTGCTTAGGCTGTACTGTATATGTTGTTCCACGTGTTCAGTTTTGGGAGTAGGTTCTATGCACGACGATGGAAATATATACCTATATCCTTACATTGACACGAGAACTGCTGCTGTTTTGATTCCAATAAAATGTTGCAACCACTGTTCTTGTATCAGTTGAAGTATGACTACTTGTCGTGCGTGCAAATTGAAGAAATGAATTTGTGCTTGCAAAACAAATTGCTGAAACACTGCCTGCTCAATGTAACTGCTTGTGTTTATTACCAAACACATTGAACAGATGATGCACAGATTATGACACGTTGTAGAAGATAGGCAATAGAAAGACAGTAAGTCATCACTGTGTTCTAACATAGATTGGGTGATCTTTTATCAATAGTAGCATAATTGAAGGTTGCTGTTGTATAAATAAAGTTTAACGTAGTGTGCAGGTGGACGAGGGAGTGCACATATGATAGTTTTTCCAGTTTTCTGCATATTTGCTACAGTCCTCGTGTTTCTGTGTTACGATTGTGAAATTCTGAATTGCAAACAAGCCAACCTCTCTGCTGCTGTGGTGAAGTCATTCAACAGAACCATATTTCTCAAGAACAGCTGTTCCATTGAGGAAGAGGGTAATGCTTTTTTTTTAATGGGTACTGCATCATCTGTCTGATGGGAGGGCCAAGTACACATGGACGTTCACAAGAGAGAAGTGCAAGTACATTAACTTTTTGTTTTGTGGGAGACCTGTCACTGGTAAACTGGGGAGGTTGACCTTGACCTTGGGGCACGCGTTAGGCATTCGCTTTAACGCGGTGGCGTGATGCTTACCAATAAAGCTAATTAGTAAGAAATATAGGTAGTATCCGAGTATGAAAGCAAACAAATACTGAATATGTGTTATAGAGAATCACTGAATGCCGTGCTAAAGCGTGCATTGCGAATAAGCGCTAATTGCGGAAATAGATAAGCGTTCAGCTGCTCAGAAGGCGCTGCTCGCGGCTGTACGCGCGCATTCAACGCACTTTATGTAGGCGCGTTACAATGTCCTTGTAACTCTGGAATTTTCTGCGTGTGTAATTTTCATATGCGAACGCAGGCGGTCAGCGCTAAAGGGTGCATTGCGAATAAGCGCCAATTGCGGAAACAGATTTTTGTTCAGCTGCTCAGAGCGCGCGCTGCTGCCCCTGCTTGCAGCTCGCCGCAGTACGCGCGCATTAAATGCACTTAATGTAGGCGCGTACAATGTTCTAAGTCGGGCTTCTGCGTGTGTAACTTTCATATGAGAACGCAGGCGGTCTTCGAACCGCTCATAACACGCTGCCGCATCTGGACGCGCGCAGTTCGCGGCTGCAGAAATAACGAAAATTGCTCCACAGCATGCGCTCATGGAATGCACATACGTTCGCTCATCTCAAAATACCTTTGTCACGCTGGTATTCACGAATTTAGCGCGAGCGAAGAGGGCACACGTTTATAATTTTTCTAGCGGCACGACACGGTGAACCGGAGAATTCGGAGCCGAGGGTGTTTACGTCGATCGGCTCGGCCTGCATGACGCCCCACAAATTATGTATTGACCTTCCGCAAGAGCAAACACACGCCGATGGTACAAGAACAGAAGTTCGAAGTTGTGCCGACGGGTTACCAGCCGCTTTATACATACATTGGTACATATATAAGCCCACGAAAAAAATAAGCTTGCAAGTGGTGGCGCTGTGGTGTAATGGTTATAGTGCTTGCTTTGAGTGCGTGTGGTCGCGAGTTCGATTCCTGTGTCGTGCGTACTTGTATGCAAATGTCATGATTGTGCATAAATACTTTGATGTCCATTTTCTATTATGTTCTAGTGATGAATAGTAGCGGAAATTGGCCGGTAAACGTAATATACTGCCTGTAATATACTTTTTTTTCATTTCGCGACCGCTCTACGGCCTCGTATAAAAGGAGGCTTTAACAGCTCTCAAAAGAAGCAGAAAAACTCTCAATGCGCTCTGTTCAAGCCCCCAAAATGGCTTACATAAAAACACCAACTTTACCTCCAAAAGGAGGCTTTAAAAGCTCTCAAAAGAACCAGAAAAACTTCCAATGCGCTCCGTTCAAGCCCTCAAAATGAGTTTCAATAAAAACACAAATTTACATCCTTAGTTCCGTCTAATCACTCCCTTAAAGAATGTAAATAAAACCTCCTTTTGAACCTCCTTTTGAGGGGGTTTTGCGTAGTACCTTTTAGATGCACGTTATGCGTCGAGCCCGAAACTCCCTAAAAGGCTCAAACCCGTTTGCAGTGCAAGGTAGTGCATGGTGAGATTTCTCCTGTGCGTGATTAAACCATAAAAATTTTGTTCAAAACGCCGTTTATTGATGAAATAAACCAACGAAAGACGCCAGATGTTTTTCTAAAAGCAAAACGAAAGAACGCCAGATGTCTCTAAAGCAAAACGAAAAGACGCCAGCTGCTTAACGAAAGACGCCAGATGTTTTCTAAAGCAATGGTTTTCTAAACAATGAAAATTCACAGCGTACATGTAAAATTAAAGTGAGCTGCAAGTCGTCACAACTCTCATCGAACCTTTAGTATAAACGCGCCCGATCTCACGTCGGTGATGATGTACTGGGCAGAATTCACGGAAGATTCACGGTTTACCGATGAACCTCCGCAGCTTCGCCCACTCATCATCATTCACTCCGTGGATATGCTGTGATTTTTTACTTTAGCAGAAAGAAAGTACTTGCACTTTGAACGAAAATCAGCTGGTACGACACACTTAAAGGAGAGTCGTACGCGGTTTGATGGGTATATTGTAAGCGAGTAAAAGTCTGCTGGTTAAATAGTAGCATCACAGGCGTGCGCATAGGGGCATGGGAAAGGGGGAGGGGAAGAGCAGGGGGAGGGGCTCACCAATATTCCAATGCCTCGCCTTTGCACTGCGTTCTGATCGTAATGACCTTATTGGGAAGGGTTTGGAAAGAGGAAAAGAGGCGCTGCTGCGAAACTTCACCTAGAGTTACTGTATATGATACCTTTAGGTAGCATTACACTAACTATACAGTAATATGCTAGGTAGCATATACAGTAACTGTAACTTCGCCCACTTCGCCCTCCCTTAATGGAGAACCCAGTGCACGCCTACGGGTAGCATTTCACTCAGTTCCTCATTAATGGCTCATTCACACTGGGGAATCCGCCCGCCAGAGCGACCGGAATTCGCGCGCCGCCGAAATTCCTCATTGTTCACACCACTTAGCAACCGCACCGCCGAAACTAGGGCGTCTAGTTGTCATCGTCCCTTCGCGCGAACGAAGGCTGGTATCGACGCGCTCGGCGTTGTGCACGCGTTTCGTTATGGCGAAGCGCATAAACAGGAGCAGGGTCGTCGAACTGCTGGGCCTGCTGCAAAGCAACTTTCTGGCGATGTCTGACGAGGATAAACATGCATTCGCCGAACAAAAGAAACGACGCAAGCAGTTGTGGTTGGTTCGTCCTGATTTGCAAGACGCGAGAAGCTTCGACGAGCCGAGGTAATGCTACCCGTTTTGCGAGATCGTGATGATGTATTGCAAAGATGCTCATCGCGGCAACAATTGGTAGTTGTCCAGAGCTACAGGATGATTACGAAAGACCTCGCTGGTGCTGCGGGCTTCGACGACTCCGATATCACAAGCGCGCCGCCATATTTCGAATGTTCGACTCGCGTTCCGATTGGTTCGCGGTGAGGGAATCCGGCGGCAGCTTCCGCAAAAATCGGTCCAGGACCGATCGGCGCGGAATGGGCTTTTCCGGCGGATCTAGCTGCCGCCGAAGCGGATTCCGCGCGCTCTCACCGCCGAATGTCTCAGTGTGAACGCGCCATAAGAGTGTATTAATTAGCGTTCGTGTATATACTCCCAAAGGTGCAGGTGGCGCTATACCTTTTCCTTGCACCGTTACTCTTCGAGTGCTACAAAATGACGTCAAGTGTTCCACCGCGAGGATGAGAAAACAACGAGTCGCGATTCGTGAAGTGCCTTTAGTGTACGGGACCGGTGGCGCCACCACACCAACGCGTGGGGTAACGCTTGAAGTCTTGCCCGCGCTTGCCAAGCAGTGCTTCCCTGAGCGTGAGGAGCGGTATTAACGCTTTGCTTTGGAACAAAATGGCTGACATGTGCAATTCTTACCCCACTTCCACCCGATGTGAAATCTGCAGAAACAGCGGAGCAGCTGTTCTTTCGTGCTTCCCTTGACGTTCTGCCATTTTCTGTGATCCGCCAGAAACAGCTGCTCCTTGCATATATCCGCTTTTTCCATGAAAAATTACTTACTAACGCTACGTGTTTGACTCGCTTCTACTAACTTCTAGATAATCTCGGTATGATACATTTACTCCGTTATTTAAATTTTTTTCCGATAGATTTTGTTGTCGTCGTTATTCAGAAATGTACTACGTCAATGTCTTCAATGTATGATTGCTTCTGACACTGAAACATTGTATAATTGCATGCCTGTGGGAACACTGTTGAATACATAAACGTACCACGTTTATTTTGAAGGAACTTGTTTTACTTGACGTTCTAAAAGAACTACCCATAACTAGTAACCATATTTTGAATCTCAAGTGATGTGTATATTTCTGTGGTTATGGCCGTGCAAAACGTTATATATATATATATATATATATATATATATATATATATATATTAGACACAATATTAATGAGAACTAACAGACAATAACGCCAAGGAAAGTATAGGGGGTGTTATCTGTAGTATTTAGAACATAAATGTGAAGAAAGTAAAGTGGACGAAAAGATGACTTGCCGCCGGCAGGGACCGAACCTGCGACCTACGAATAACGCGTCCGATGCTCTACCACTGAGCTACGGCGGCGGTCATCCTCCCGTCCACTTTTAGGGGTATATATGTTGATTTAAACGTAGGAGTGTTAGTCAGCGCCAATCGCAGCCATGGCGGCGAGTGTGGAACACTCTTTTTTTTGCCTGTTGGCGTCACGTAGCACGTGATCTTTTTACGAGCTGGCAGCTGACCAGTAATCCCTCGCATAAGGCATTAAGTCTGCCAGGACGAGACCCTCGCTATGAATGAAGGAAAGGAGATGATTTTCTAAGGGCTCGTTTATCTTTGTTAGACACAATATTAATGAGAACTGACAGACAATAACGCCAAGGAAAGTATAGGGGGTGTTATCTGTAGTATTTAGAACATAAATGTGAAGAAAGTAAAGTGGACGAAAAGATGACTTGCCGCCGGCAGGGACCGAACCTGCGACCTTCGAATAACGCGTCCGATGCTCTACCACTGAGCTACGGCGGCGGTCATCCTCCCGTCCACTTTTTGGGGTATATATGTTGATTTAAACGTAGGAGTGTTAGTCAGCGCCAATATATATATATATATATATATATATATATATATATATATATATATATATATATATATATATATATTATATATATATATATATATATATATGTGTGTGTGTGTGTGTGTGTGTGTGTGTGTGTGTGTGTGTGTGTGAGAGAGAGATTTGTTTGCTCGCAACTCTTGTTTTTTGCCGTTCCTGTTACAATCCCGCAATTGGGTATTGACAGTATAAATAAATTAATGAACAGGAATGCTACAGTGTGGAGATTGGCCGAGAATATAATTGTGTGAGTTTTACGTTCCAAAACCACGCTATAATTATGAGGAGCGCCGTAGTGGAGGGCTACACCATCCGCTGTACGTTCTTTAACGTGCACCTAAATTTAGCATTTCGCCTCCATCGAAAATGCGGCCGCCACGGCCGGGATTCAATCCCGCGACCTTCGGGTCTGCAGTCGAGCGCCGTAACCACTATAGACCACCGAGGCGGGTGATTGGCCGAACAAGTCACCGTATTTCATTACTGTCTCCGGAATGGGGCTGTCGGAAAAAGTAAACGCTAATCAGCTCACGCAGCGTTCTACGGAAGCGTAAAAATGACGCATGCGGCATGGCTCACTGATGCTCTTGGGTTGCGCCTTGTATCCCGGTGGCAGGTACATCAGCTGCGCCACGATGCGATCGTCGTGCGGCGACTGCGGGTCGGGCCACACGTTGCCGAGCCTCGACAGTTTGCTCGACGGTCGAGGCCACTCGGTGCCGTTGGTGAAGAACCACAACAGCTTGTGGCTCGACCCCGACGAGGTCGGGTCGTCGTGTCGGTGGTCGGCTTCCTCTTTGTCCCTGTGCAGTTGTGCAAAAAAATCACGTGACTAACACCGCCTGAACAAACTTTGTCTGCATTCGACTACAAAGAGAGGTTCATTCAATTTCTAGCAATGGCGGTGTTTGCACGAATTTGTCAGTAGCACGTATCACAACTTTAATTCAACTTAACGTCAACTTCACTTCAATTTGATTTGAAGACGACAATGAAAATCGTGGAAAAAAAAAAGATGACAGGTGTAACCTTTAAAGGCTAACTCCGGCGATTTTTCGAGGTCGATGGATCTCAATGAAATTCGCTGGGTACGTTCCTTTGCACGTTTCCGTCATTTATGCCAAATTACAGGCTTGAGACATGCGCAGATTGTTTGCAAATAAATTTTAAAGATTGTCTGCAAACGCCCTCCTGGCTTCCCACAATTATTGGCAACATTGCGTCTGTGACGTCAGTATTGGGAAGGCGGCGGAAGTGACGCAGCCGAGGGCACCGCTAACTTCGGCGCTTCGGCCGCTATACAGCGAGTGTCTGCTGCGCACAAGGCGACAGACAGCGTTGGTTTGGCCGGCGCTTCGCTGGTCGTCCCGGCTGTCACAGTTTTCATACTCCGCGCCGGCGTGACCGGCATGCCTTGCACGACTTCCGGTTCGTTCGTAACAACGTCTACGTCATACATAGACAGTACACTCGGTTGGGTTTCGGTTTCGGTGTTGCGCTTTTTTGCTTATTTAAAATTATTCTCCAATTTGCCGAGTATTTCTGCTATCGGGCCCGTAACAGGAGCGTCTCAGGAACATAAAAGCACCATTACTTTGACATGGCCAAAAAATCGCCGGAGTTGGTCTTTAAGGGACTAGGAAAGAGCAGATGCATTCACGCCGCTGCATAAAAGCGTGCTAGTAGTGTTAGGCTGCTGTGTTACGCTTACAGCAAATGTGTTCTTTTTCACGTGTTATCTAGATTTTAGGGCCCGAATATTGCGCTCGCTAAGCGCACCGTTTCCGAGGTGTGTCACATCGTACGTGAACGCATCCATTTAAAGGTGAAGCGAGTTAGAAACACCAGCCTCGGCTTCAGCGGTCATCGTGCGACTGCGTTGACCTATAGAGACGACGTCTCCTCCTTCCGGAACACTGAAAGTGGACTTCATATCTCTGTAGGCGAGGAAACGATGTTCCGTGCACGGATTTCTGTAAGTATTGATTGATTGATTGATTGATTGATTGATTGATTGATTGATTGATTGATTGATTGATTGATTGATTGATTGATTGATTGATTGATTGATTGATTGATTGATTGATTGATTGTCATTCTCCACTACAAACCTATGAGAACACATGTGGCAACCAAATCGCACAACGCCAGACCAGTTATGTCTGCGCCAAGTCTCGCACGCACACATCTTTCCTGCATGCGACACACGTTTCTTCTTTCTACCCGCAGTGATAGCTTAGCACGTAAGGTGTCGCGCTGCTTAGCTCGAGGGCGCGGGTTCGATTCCCGGCCACGGAGGCCTCATTTCGATGGGTGCGAAATGCAAAGTACACAGCCGTGTGCTTAGATTTAGTCGCACGTTAAAGAACAACAAGTGCTCGAAATTGATCCGGAGCCAGCAACTATACGGCGTGCCTCATAATTATATAGTAGTTTTGGCGCGTAAAGCACCAGCAATTATTATTATTTCTTCTGTCTGTAAAATTACAAAATTAATTGTTACCGGAATGTATGTACGTTGACCCTAAACATAAATCTAGACCGTTCCCGTATTGCTTCAAAACGAAAAAAAATTTAAAAAGGGAACTAATGTGCAAGCGAGGGTTGACTTCGGAAAATTGCTTTCCGTGTTCCCATTGTTACCGTAAATTGCGGTATGTTCTGCGGTTTTCATTAAGCAATGTTCTGTTATCACGTAAGTATTGTGTTCGCCTGTGCATCGCTATGTTGACCACGCTTTGCGATTGTTCTTCTTAAAGTTTATGGATTATGCATGCATAGTGCTTCTATTTGTATGAACATGCAGTATAGGGAGGAAACACAAAATAGCATGAAAGCCGAAGTTGCTTTACTGTATGAGCTATAGAGTGTTGAGATATGTGACGACTCATATAAGCTTTTTATAAGGCAAAAAAATTAATGCCGGCAGGCAAGGCTTTAGGCCGTGTTAGATATAGAGCTTGGTGGCTCACAAGTAGTAATGAAAGGCTGTAATGATAACGAAATCACATGTGACGCTAAACTGACACGTGCACAGCAAAAATGCGCAATGATGCAAAGCACAAGGAAGCATGAGAAAGAGGGGCAACTTGGCTTGAACGCCCGCACTACAGTAGCTGGTAAAGTGGCTAGAAGTTCTAGCCACCCTATCGCTATTCTAGCCACCCTATCGCTGGATAAAAGAAGACGAGGTAGGCAAAAGGCGGCTCTTAGAAGAAATGGTGAACTGTCTAGTTGCGTTGCTTAAAGCACCGACCTGAATATCTGCCGTTCCATGATGCGGTGTGCCCGTTCCGTCCTGCTCTCACGCCCTTCCTGACCCAGTCTAGCCGTCATCCAGGGTGGCAACGCGGTCTGCTTGACGGCCAGGTGCAGCTGGAAGGCGACCAGCATGGCGCCGCTGGCCAGCACCGCGACCACGACCCAGCGCCGAAGGCCGCCCGCGTCACATGCCAGCATGCCGCGACGGAACAGAGGCGCCATGGATGAAGCGGCAGGAGCGCGACGGTTCCGCAAGCTGCTCACGACACCGCCGTGTATATAGGACGTGTAGCTAATGTTAAGTACACAATATACCAACTATACAAACTTTTTTTTCTTCAAAAGTACATGCTTGTATGGGCAGAATATACACATATCTTAGACACTATCTTAGATACTATTTGGCTATCTTTTATATCTATGATTCATTATACGTCGGACAATACGTCTTATCAGTGTTTGTGATTCAGATGCAGGAAAAGTATATCGTGTAAAGCCCCATTCACACTGAATTTCCGGTCGCACGACCGAAAAAAAAAAACTATCTTCACGCCGATCGGTCCGAGACCGCGATTTTCGTCGCCGAAAGAAAATCATCGCTTGTAGCAAGCCAATCAGGACGCGGCATTAGGACAGTTTAAGCCGCGGTGGAACGATACCAGCGCGGCCGTCATATGTCATGCACCGTATCAATGCTTGGAGCGCTGCTGTTGCTCCAGCGCGGCCGTGATGATAATACGCGTCTTGCAGTAGCGTAGCCAGAAATTTTTTTTCGGGGAGAGGGTTGGTTAAACCCTTCCCCCCCCCCCCCCCCCTGGCGTCTTGTGGGAGTAGGCGGCTGAAATGCGCCGCGCTCACACATGAACGGTACTATATATGGGCGATTCTTTGAGAACTGACCTACTTCATTGGGCTGTAGTTTCGTTACAAGGTATCCGATTTTAATACGGTTTGCGGCAAAAGATTCAGCAAGGATGAAAGTTTAATGGCCCGTTCCGTTTTTCTTTCTTGTTTTTTTAATGTGCAACGCAGGCAAAAAAAAAAGAACAAATAATAAATGACGAAAGTCGCGATATTCCGCGCAATTCCGTACAAGAGGGACGCCGGGCGCACGCAAGTGCGCATGCGACAAGGCGACGCAGCACGTGCGTGGGAGTGCTTGGTTTTCGCATTAACGTAACGTAATGAACATGGCGTCACCAACTCCGCCGCTGGCTGACGCGAACGCTGCGCCGGACTAGCCATCCCTCCTCGCATAGCATTTCGAGGTTTTCGTCATTTCTTATTTTATCTTCTCTTCCGGCATTGCACATCAATAAATGGGACGGGCCATTACATTTTCATCATTCCTGAAATTGCCGCAAACCGCATTACAATCGGATCTGGGGTTTAACGTCCCAAAACCACCATAAGATTATGAGAGGCGCCGTAGTGGAGGGCTCCGGAAATTTCGACCACCTGGGGTTCTTTAACGTGCACCTAAATCTAAGTACACGGGCCTCAAACATTTTCGCCTCCATCGAAAGTGCAGCCGCCGCGGCCAGCAGAATAGGGAAGTCGAGTTTGCATTGTAATGACGGAAGTTATAGGAAGACATGTTAAGGATGTTAGGGGAATCTAGAGACACACACTGAAACCCGATATAGCGAACTCATGTACAGCACGGTCCACTGTTAAAGGGAACACTCGAATGAGCAACTTTCATTTTGTCGGCCCCCTAACGGCTAGTGGATGCGGAAAGATTGTTCGTGCACGTTACTGGTCTATCATAAGGGTTCGGAACTGTCAACCACCAGTAGTGTTATGCAAATCTAAGCCACTATTCTTTTGCAGGAGAGCTAAATCCGGACATACCCGAAACGCAAGTGTTCCCCTTAAAAATGGACCCGTCTGTACATCAAACTATCCCTTATATCGAACTTTTTCCGAACACGACCATGCTTTAACGTCAATGCATAGGAAAATCTACGGCTGCAACGAACAAAAATAGCCGGAGAACATCATACATCGACCTTCGGGTTGCGCGAAACGTCCCAAGAAGTTGGCTTTCCCCCACAAGAAGTTCGCTTTTTTATTCTTTTTTTATTCTTTTTTTTTGTCGTAGAAGAGGTATTTCCCGCATGCATTTGGGAAGAGCGAGCGGTGTGATCAGGAGGGCGACGCGCGGTGCGAGTAGAAGCTACCGCTTGCCATCACGTACTTTCTCCCATGATTCCTCGTCCTCGCGCCAGTCGGCCCGTCGTGCGCGGTCGCCGTTCTCTTCTGCGCGATTCGGCCGCTACCTTTGTTAACGCGATGGCTGCCGCGAAACAGAAGAAGCTGCCGTTCTCCGCAGAGCTGTCGAACGTGGATAAGAGTCTGACGTCACCGCTGCGTACAGCTTCCCAAGAAGCACGAAGTTGCAGAACAACGCCGCCATTAGGGCCAAGGCGGACTATTATGCACAGCTGCGTATGGAAATTTTGAGGTGCTGTTTACATGTATGCCGTATTTACTGCCTTATAACCCCCCCACCTCAACTACAAACTGCGGAGAAAATAAAATCTAAAAAAAAAAAATCCCCGCGGATTGTCGTGAATCCACCTTCCTTGCATTATTGCGAAGCAGTGCCGTGAAGCCAGCTTGCTAACCAAAATTCGCCTTCAAAATACGGTAGATTCTTTAAAAGCCTTCTATTGAACTATACGATATATCAAACTACGTCCATTTTTTTCTTTGCGAATTCGATATATGCGAATGTGACTGCAATACTGAATGCTTTTTTTTTTTCAAGAGCGTGGTTTTAGTCTGTTTTCCACAGCCACTGAATTCTCTGCATGGTGGATAGTATAAAGCAGCGCAAACACAGGGGCCCAGGAAAATAAACCCACACGAGCGCTGTATCGCAACTGACATTTCTTATGGAAGCTTTGCTAAATATTTAAGACGACTCGAAGGCGAAAGCCATCTTTTTTTTCTCAGTCGATGTGCTGATCCTTCCCCGTCCCTCTCCAAAATATTCTTGCACCTAACGTGGTTTTGCACTTCCTCCGTGATCAATCCGCCTTTGAGCACGTAACGATGGCATCAGGTGACGTCATCATGTGACGTCAGGTTAGGTGACATCATGATGGTCACAGATGGTGTCACGGTGACGTCCCAAATTTTGGTGATCTGTGGCGTCATGATGACGTCATCTCGTGACGATTTTTTTGCGTCACTCGTATTGACGCCGACGCCACGGGATGCCGACGGACGCCGCCGATGGCCAATTTTTGCGTTTGATGAGTCATTTAAGGCTTTCAGATTAATAAAACCTCTCCACAAAAAGAACTTGTGAGCCACTCCACTCTGCGAAGGTGGACGACCAGCGAAGATGTTTAGCACCCGGCACAGAGGTGACACGACGGAGGCCAGTTTGCTATCAAAGGCCAGGTTTTGAGCGTGCCCGTCAACGTTCGAAACACTGTGCAGAGTCTACCGCGACACATCTACGACGACAACGCCATCGAGGTTATGAGCAGGCTTTACTGCAGCATCTTATGTGGGAAACTCGTCCCCTCAAAGCCGGCTTCACTTGTAAACGCAAATGCATTGATGGGATTACGCTTTTCTAGCGGAAATATAAGCTGTTTTATATCAAAATATTGTGAACCTAGAACATTTTTTTATTATTTTAATTATTCTTTGCTGTTTCCCCGAGGTTCCCTTTGTCTTTCCTATAAGTCACGTTGCTCATCGGGAGCCCTAACCACGGTGGTAGAGAATAAAAAGCATTCATATGGTCCATATATGTTGCATTTTGCAAGCGTGGTTGTGTAGACTAGTGCTTTAGGCACTTGCCTTCGGAGCGTGGGGCCCCTCTACTGTTACCCGAACTTTTAAGGACGTGTGCTGCTCATTTATACTGAGCAAAGCTTCCATTTAAGATTAACCACGCTTCTTGTGAACCATGCTGTCGCGGTCGCGGCTTGTGGTGTCAGGAGTGAGCACGAAAATCATGCCAAATATGTAACGAAAAATACAGACATGTGGCGTAGGCGTGGTGCGCCTTTTCACCTTTGTCACCCGTACACCTTCGTGAAGGGCTGTACAACATGCATAGTCTATAAAAGCGAGAGAAGCAGCAAGATCTTTATTGCACTGTACTGCAATTATTTCGGCTGCGTTCATCTGTTTCATAAGACTGCAGTTATTGCTTCGGGGCGGTTGTGAATGATGAATGCAGCGGAAGCTACATATATAGCCAAGAATGAATGTGTGTCACGCGATAGTCCTCACGCGACATCAATGGCTCAAGCTAATCGTAGTGGCGGTATCTGCAGACGTGAGGGTCGTTAGGACGTCAGTTCACCGTAATGTATCACTGACACGTCTTTTCGCTTTTTGACAGCGACCGTTTCTCGCCGGTTTGCCACTTTTCGAGGTGTCGCTTGGCGCAAAACACACGCCCGTAGTGCCTTCGCGCTTCATTGTATACGAAGCTGCCGGGTCGACGTGCTATGGTACCCAAAGATTACTACCACAATGACGTCAGTGAAAACTATCTAGACAAACATTTACGAAGAGCTGACGGGTGTTGGCACAGTTGGATGGCTCTGTCAGCAGACGCCGCGCTGCCGCATAAGATAGAGTTACTGAGTGTGCCAGCACAACAGTAACTCTACCATAGACGTGATGAAAGCCTATATGCACCGCCTTTCCTGTACTTTAATCTACGGCTTTGCGAAGCCTATATGCACCGCCTTTCCTGTACTTTAATCTACGGCTTACTCCATAAGGTTTAAAACAAAGTATGATGCGAATTAAAATAGGCGCTTTCTGCATACTTATAAAGGGTCTTTACAGCGAACGTGCACTACTGAGATGTCAAGGCCAATTGCACGTTCGATCTACCACTCACTAGACCAATAGATTGACCGATCCATTAAGTCAAAAGCCTTGGATGCCTCATCAAACGCGAACAGTGACCGTCGGCGTCGGCGGCGTGAACACGAGTGATGCAAAAAAACCATCATGCTATGATGTCATAGGTTGCCAAAATAGGTCACCACTACGTCACAGATCACCAAAATCTTTGACTCCACATAAGGTTACGTCACATCACATGATGATGTCATCACACGACATCGTCGCTTAATCAAAGAGGAGCCGATCACGGAGGGACTGCAAAACCACGTGAGGTGCACAAAGATTCCAATTCCTCCGATCCCGGAGGCTGTGCAGAATGACGTTGGGTGCGGAAAGCTTTAGGGCGCCTTCCAGTCGTCTTAGGCAATTGCGTAAGGACCGTGTGACTTTTGATCGGTTAGCTGCAGTATAGCGCACGAAGCTGTAAATAAAGATTAGCAAGGCGAAGTCAAGCTCTCTGATCCGATACTGCTATACAGGTGCGCTTAGAATACGCGGCAAAGCGCTGAAGCACACAAATACATAATTATGTGTATGGGGGCTTCTCTCTGTGTCACTGCCTTCCAACCACACTTCGACGCAGTATGAATTACCGACTAGCCAAAGAAGCAGTCAAAGACGCACTCACTGAACTGAAGTCTTCGACTGAAAATGCAGGCTTCTACGGGGATCAGCGTCGCCACACACCAATTTGCGTTAAAAGTGCTGATCTTTCTCTCCGTCGAATAAACAGCGGGTTCCGTTCTCACACGTGTGCGCGAGAGCTGTGCCAGCACTTCTTCTCCTTCAAATTAGTCCGTTTTGTGCGCGCCATATTGCGCGTGTTTATGTTGCCGACTAAGCATACAGCTTATTTTTCTTTGCGCTTGCTTTAATTCAACTCCTGGGGTTTTACGTTCCGAAAACTCGACGTCGTTATGAGGCACGTCACAGTGCGGTATCAGGACTAATTTTGACCATTTGTGGTTCTCTATATAGCGTAGGCATAAATCTGTCTACACGGAGCGTTCACGAATTTCGCCCCCATCGAAACGCGGCAGCCGAAGCAGGTATCGAACCAGCGACCTCGGGCTCAGCAGTAAAGTGCCATATACCGCCGAGCTACCTAGGCAGGTAAACAAAACCAAGTAATAGCCAAGTGGAAAGTGGCAATCATAGCCAAGAAATGGCGACTCCTCCATTTGTTAAGGGCCTCATCAAACGCGAAAATTGACCGGCGTCCCGCATCGGCGTCCCACGCCGGTGGCGTCAACACGAGTGATGCAAAAAATCATCGTCACGTGAAGTCATCGTGACGTCACAGATCACCAAAATTCGTGACGTCATTGTGACGTCTCACATGAAATCATTGCTTGGTCAAAGATGGGCCGATCCCGGAGGCAGTACAAAACAAGGTGAGGTGCTGAAAGCTTACAATGCCTCCGATCCTGGAGACATTGCAAAACCACGTTAGTTGCAGAAATCTTTCGGTGGGGGGCGCGGGAGGTTCAATACAAAGGGGCTTTAAGTACATCGACTTCGACTTAAAAGAAACAGAATATGATTACTTTCGTCTTCGAGTCGACTGAAGCGGATACATAAGGGACCCTGCGAGCTTTTTTTTTTTACTATTTAAATAAAAGAAATGAAGAAAATATCAACACGATCGAACTAAACGCACAAGCATAAGTCGCAAGGCTCTCAAGTAATGAACTCGGAAAGAACTGCCGACTTATAGCCCAGGCCCGGAAAGAGATGGCTGGCGGCTTCTTCTTCGCTGTTTTCCCGAGCGCCTGTCACTGCAGTTCGCATTATCTCACTCTTTCGGAGACGTGTAGAAGCGACAGTCAGCCAAGCGCACCTCTGCATGCCTGCACTGTTCATCACACCAGAGCTGTGCAAGCGAGATCTGTCCATGCCAGTGCGTGTATGCAATATAAGTGAGTACGCTGATAGACATTTTTGTGCTCTATAAACGGCGGATAAAACCTACTAACCATACTTTGTGTAGTTGTATGATATATAGCTGATGGCAGCCAATGATTGGAGTAGCAGGTGAGATTGCGAATTATTTTTTTTTTTCGTGCTACAGAAAAGTTTGCACTTGGCACTACAAGTATACGCTCCTGATGCTAGCTTTGTGCGAAGGGGCATAGGCGTGCGTAGGGGGTGCAGGGGGGTGCCCCTCCCCGAGTCATATAAGAGAGGGGAGGGGCGAAAGTCTGCCCCATGCAATGACTTAATAGAAAGGGGAGGGGGGGGCGCTGCGATAGAGGGTGTTCCCCCCCCTCTGAAGGGGAACCCTGCGCTCGTCTATGCGAAGGGGTATTTGAAGACAAGGTGAAAATGCTGGCTCCTTATGCAGCGACAGCGAAATAGTAGGGTCCCCCCTCTACTCTCGTAGCGGGGGGACTACGGCGTCTCTCATAGTCTGCTGAATTGCTTTGGGGGCGCAGAACCCCTTCAACCAGAAGTATAAAGTGGTTGATTGTTGGGCTAGTTCATCGTGAAATAATAGAGTCCCCCCTCTACTCTCGTAGCATCTACTGGTTAGATTATGCGGGAGGATATATTATATACTGGGCGTTCAACGGCGCAACCTCGAATCTGCAGGTGGTCTTTTAGAACGCACTGATCACTCTCTAAGCTGTATGTTAAAGCGTTCTATTGTCACCGAACGGCGTAAAGAACAATAACAGCGCGCGAAACTGGACATACTGCGCGAGAAACGCTTTGTTCTGTCCCCTTCTATATACGTATACACTAGCCGTGAAAGAAAGTCGTCGGTGTTAGACTTGAAGTTTGTCAGGAATGACGCTGTTGGTGACAATTGCACGGAGATATGAAACGGCGGTACTAATGAATAAGCGATACGTGTCCCATCTCGGCCCATTGTGGTCCATAGCTGTCAATGCAGTCCTGATTGTGCGCTTCTCTTGCGCCTCACAAACGTATGAAGCCTGTGTATACAGGTGAGGTTGTATACTATTCACGCGGTGATTCTGCAGCCCAGCAACTATGCTACACGCCAACCACTGTCTGTCAAATAATCAAGGTGGACGCCTTGCACATACTGAAATCCCTATCGACTGTGGCAGAGCCACAGGCAGGATTTCATTTCAGGAGCAGTGTGAACCCCCTCACTATGTACATATGCGTGTGTGTGTTTTGTCTGTGTGCGTGGATACATTCATACTTAAACTAACTTCAGAAGTACAACGAGAAATTGGAACATGCATCCGCCCTACCATATCCACCCTCCTCTGGCTATGCGTATGAACTGCGCCTGTGAAAACCCTAAAATTGAAATAAACTTGGCATAAACTGTCGTACGTGCAACTGCAGCCAGAAACAACCGGTGCACGGTCTTGTAGCCTCATTGAAAATTTCGAAGCTGACATTTTTTTTTTTTATTGCCGTCAGGACAGTGGACAAGTAGCAAGCACGAGTTCAGATCGAAGCGGGCGGTCGCGTCTGCATGGGCAGTTCCATGTTGCACCGTTGCCACAATTACCGGCGCTTATTGATACAACAATTAAAGGCATACGACGTACGTGCGAATCGGGATTATCATATCACGTATCGCTGTGGCGTTGTTAAACACGCGCAAATGTCCAAACCTCGCCAATTATGAGGCGATTATATATAGAAATATGCGTTTTGCTGCGCGAGGATGTGGCTTATACTTACACCTTGTAGCTACCACCCTGCTGCGACCAGCTTGTGTGATTATGCATAGTGTATACTGTGCGATCTCAGTGTACGTGATAAAGAACCGTAGATTGTAGAAATTATCCGGAGCCCTCCACTACGACGTCTCTCATTGTCTGAGCCCAAGGCGCTGCTGAATCGCTTTGGGGCGCTGAACCTCACCAACCAGAAGTCTAATAAAGACAGAGCCGATTGTTGGGCTAGTCCGTCATGAATAACTGGTTGAGATTTGTTAGCGTAAATAATAAAAGGACAAAGAACACAGCGCTTGTCCTCCTCTCCTTCTTGCGTTCCTTGTCGTTTTATTAATTGCGCTAATTTATCTCAACCTGTTAACCAGAAGTCGTTCGTTATAGTTCATAATTAAAACTAGTATTGTGTTCCGATTTTCTTTGTCCTGTAGTACTTGTTGCCCCTCTTTTAACACAGGCCGTGCGGAACCTCAGATCACTGCGTACCTCATGTATACACCAAACGAACTTACAGCTATCGCTTCTGAACGCGAGCACTGAAGCTCAGGCACCGTGGGTTGTATACATTAGTCTTTCGCGGCAGATATCTATAATATACGTACGTGTAACAGCAGGCAACCGACAAGAAAGGATTCCTTCTCCGCGGCATACAGCGCGTGATACGCGATTTGAAAGGCACTGCAAAACACTTGGGACTCACTCATCTCATTCGCCTCGCAGCCACAACCGCGCGGAGTAAAACAGGCCCCGCGGCAGATGAAGGAAACAAAAGAAGTATATAGTCGAGGAGGAGATGCGAAAGTTGACCGGCGCGGCGGCAAGAACTATGCGCTGTTTCCTCGATAACGACTCGACCAACACCGGCTTGCATATAGAAAAGCGCTCAAAACAGCTGTCGCTGGGCTCGTAACTCGAGCCGCGAGGCGCACCAACGAGCCTCCGAAAAAAAAAAAAAAACAAGAATACTGAATAAATAAAAGCGAAAGAACGCGCGAATGTACTTCTGCGTGTTTCAAAGGAAAGCGGAACGAAGGCTAAGGGAATGGGAAACCTGAAGGAAAGCCTCCATTCACGTTCTCCGGGCCGTATTCGAGGCCCACCGCGCGCAAGAAATTGAGAAACAAAATGGCGAATAAAACAAGGTAGAAGAAACGTAAAAGTGCGCGTCTAGGTTGCTCGGTTCGTTTGACGTAAGTATACGTGCGGTTTAGCGTGTTCCCTCCAAGTTGTGATGAGGCCACAGCAAGGCGGCATACAAATATCATCCGTTTCCACTTTCAGAGCGAAGTTGCGAGGAGAGTCCGAGAGAGTGAGTGAAAACGGGAGTCGCTCTTTTACTACGTTCGTGAATATTCGTGTGTAACATGTCGCTCTGTAATGAGAAACTGATTTACGGTGTCTCGCCGTTTCGTCATACGGCGAGAATCTGGCCCGACAAGTGCGTGCGACCCGCTTACGGGCGATGTGTACGCCGCACTGTCGAGAATGAGGACTTTCGAAACAGACCGAAGCGCAGTCTGAAGAACAGCGTGAAAAACACTAAGAACGTTACGAAGAACGGTCGAAGGATTCTCGTATAGCACGAAGGACGGCCTGAAGAATAGTCCGAAGAACATTTTGAGGGACAATCCGAGGAACAGCACGAAGTTCACTGAACAGTATGCCAGGAACAGACTAAAGAGCCGTCTGAAGTATGGTGCCATGAAGAACAGTGCACAGGAGCGGTCTGACGAATATCCTGAAAAACAGTATGAACAGCCTGAAGAGCAGCCCCAAGGAAAAATACGAAGAAAATAATGAAGAGCAGTAAGAAAAGTCTGAAGAGCACTCTGAAGAACAGTACGAAGAGCGGTCTGACGAATAGTCCGCACTGTACGAACAGTGTCAAGATAAGAAGCGTACGAAGACAGCCTGAAGGACACTACGCAGGAAAGACTAAACTGTCCGAAGAACAGTACAAGGAAGAGTCTGAAGAGCACTCTGAGGAACCGTACGAAGAACGGTCTCAAAAACGCCGAGGAACCCCACAAATAACATTCATGAACAGCCGGAGCACCAGTATGAATTCCGAAATTCGTAACGTAGTGCAGGCTTTCTTCTTCGGCAACTTTTCACACAAGGAAAGGTGACAGGACGAAGCACCCTTTTTATAGCTTTAGCAATAGGACCGTCAGCTCGGAAAACTCGCCCGTTTAATCCATGTGTAGCTGGCGGCTGGTGCTGCACTGCAGGGGCGGCGGCCGTGAAGTGGCGTTTGTAAATAAGTAAACAAACTGTTCTGACAACGGATTCTAACACATTGTCTCTATTGCCTAGCGACGTTGATATGAACAGTGTCCCAGCAAAGTGGACTTGATCCCGGCTGGCGGCAATGTAACTTGGGTCACGTAGTCCGAGTCCAGCCGCCTTGACTGGCAGACATATAATCGCGATGACTGAAAATTTGCTGCCGTACAACCATACACTGGCCATGAGCGCGTCACGCGGCTCATTCACCAGCTTGTGCTGGTACGAAGAAAGAAAACGACACCGTTTTTTTAAGACGAAAGTGTTTTATGCTGGGGTCTAAACTTTCGTAACGGAAGTGACGTCATTAAAAGGGCACGCGAGTAGTATGGTCTACCGGAAAGGGGCAGTGTGTCGTCTGGGGACAAAAACGTGGCTCTTTTTGCGATGACGGCCTGCAGTCCTGAGCACACCGGTCTACCGCAGCGTCATCTGTTGCTGCAGCCGGGAGACCAATGGTAGCAGCTGGTGCGATAGTCGCGCGTGTCCGTGAGGAACTCGTTGATTGCTCCCTGCTGTTTTTCACACCGAGTTTGCCTATTTATGTGCATGGATTGCGTTTGCGAAAGCCTGCTTTTTTATGCATTGTGGTTTCTGCAGACCGAGTGAAACTGCGGCCTTCTTCAGATCCTACACATCGCGGGAACATTTAGCTGCATCCCTGCACATTGTGGCGCCTTTGTAGAACGAAATGTTCAAAGAAATGTCGCAGCATTTGTCATAGAGCGTTATTTTCTTTTTTGAAGCAAAACTTTGTATCATTTAAATATTATTTCATTTTAATTGCGTTATGTGACCATTTTATTCAGAAAATGCTAAAACTTCCGCCTTGCATACTTAAATTTGGCGCGCTGCACACCGGTTGATTGCAGCGCCCTCTTGGTTACGTCAAGGCAAAAGTGACCATGGTTACACCATTGCATTGTTGCGCAGACGACACACTGCCCCGTTCCAGCATCCATTTGTGTAGATCACAAAGAAGAATACTCAGAAATAGAAAACCCGACTTAGGAACTGAACTTCCCTCGCCACAGGAAAGGGTGGCGCTGACCACTACGCCACGAACGCAATAGGACACTTTCACTATCTTCCACACTGTGCCTCTCGATGACTTAGAAGACAGTGAAAATGCTTAACTATATTAAAGTGAGACTTCAGTGCATACATTAAACGCGTAAGCATTTCTATGCCGACTTAACAAGAAACATGTGTACGCCCGTCCCTCAGTCACGTAACACGAATAGCTACAACGAAGTAAATGTATAAAACGAAAGTTTTCTTACCGCTGGTGGGTTTTAAACATAGGGCCCCTACACGGTGGTCTGAAACCCACGCTTGAAGAAGGTGAATATATTCGAACCTGATGAATGCGTTGTACAGGCGCTATAGGCGCCGTCCACTGACCAGAGGGAGCTGCGTTGCTCGCTGTGGGCCGTCTCAAGTTGGCTGACATTGGCCGCTAGGGGCAGGCAGAAAACAGACGCTCGCACGCGTCCCCCCTTCTGGCCCGGCCACAGTCTGCACACTCATGCAGAGGTGGAGAGACGCGCATCGCGTTTGATTTTGTGCCTGGGCCGTCTCAACGTTGCTTTCTTTATCCGCCAGGCTGTGCGCTGGCGCTGCAGTCACACATGAGAACTCGACTGCACGGTGCCTATAAGAGACATGTAAGAAATGCTTTCTTGTTGTTAGTACAAAAGGCCTCTTACATGTCGTCTTTACATGTTGGCTTTTCTTGCGTGTTTTCCTGTACATGTTTTCCAACATGTTGCCCTTGACGTGTTCTCCTGTATATTATAAAATGTAAAGCCTACATGGAGCATTGCACTGTGAAAATTAAATGCCAGATACGCACTTCGGCGGTATGGTGGATGCACCTTTCATTGGGCTGTTGCAGACGCTGACTGAACGCTGGAATGAAGATGAAAGACGCCGTGCAGCGATGTCGCCCGACAGCAGCGTTCCAGGGGAGGCCGCAACCATACAGCTTCCTGCAATAAAGCTCCATGGACGCAACCCAGAGCAGGCGCAGAAAATACAAGCGTGTGGTACTGAACGTCACTGGGAAGAAAAATCGGTCTACTCGACTCACACAGCATAATAGGACGACAAAACAGCAGGTCACTACAAGTAAACGCTTACGCTTCACTTAGGGCAACTTTCAGAGGAAATTCTGCGTGGATTTTTTTTTTTAATAGGTGGCATCGCAGATGGCCCGAAAGAGGTTTAAAACCCCTTGGTTGGCTGAAAGATAATCGTGCGGCGGTGTGGCCGATACGAAATGCAAATGCGATGCAACATGTGTCGGAGCCCTGATGCTTCAAAACGTAATTATAAACGACAGCAACGTAAAAGTTACGTTGCATATATCATTCGAATAGGCAACAACTTATGCGCGCAGTTTTCTTTAACTATATAGTTATATTCGTTATTTTTGCTTCTCACGATGAATTGCACTGGTTTCATGTTGGAGATTATCAGGGAATCTGTGCGAATTCAGCAGCCCTAATTTTGTGCCCCAATAATGATGGAATGGTAGTGCAAAATCGTCGCGGCCCAGCGGGCCATACAGAAATTTAAAATGGTCATGAACCGTCCTTCTGGCCTGGTGGTAACAACGTCATTTAAAAACTCCGGCAGATTCGTGGCCTCGGCCTAGGCTGCCCCCGAGGAGGACCGGAGACTCGGTCTCCTCGCCACCTCACGCGCTTGTTGGATGACCCACAGTCGATCTTGGCGGTCTGAGCTGGGCAGTGCGCCCGTCCACCGCGCCGCAGCTTCATTTGGGAAGACTGCGTTTTCTTCGCCTACAACCGCACATTCACAGAAAATCTGCCTAAGAGATGCATGAGTCCAGCCGCATAACCTGCAGTTATCGTCTGAATAGACGTCTGGGTATATCCTCCTGAGGTGAACGGAGTTGGGGAATGTCTAGGTTTGTAATTGACTCCAATCTACCGCTTGGGCCCTGTCGAGTTTGGGGCTTGGGGCTGGATAAGTACGCCTGGGTTTTTTATTAAATTTTGTCATGTCACGGTATCTGGTCATTCTGTCCCTCTCTGTCCAACCCTCCGCTGGATTTCCATCCCATGGCGAGGACCTTTCTACGCGGGCGCGGAACGTGAGACCTCGCGAAGAACGACACATTAGTATATATGGTTACCGGCTCACACGTTCCCCACACCCCTTCTGGCTTGGTGCAACAACATCCTGCGGAAACCACACACTATGAGCTCAGCTAAATATTGCAGGCGTGCGCGGCAAGCAGAGTTATAAGAAGCGGAGCGCAAAGTTGCCGTTTTCTCGGGCCGCTCCCTTTTCATATAGATGCATGTGCTCACTCTCTTCGGAGCTGCCGGCGCCTGCTGTTCGGCGTCACAAAACAAATAGCATGCTATTGGCCAACAGCAGACGTGAACCATGAGCGGTGTTTTGAGCACGGGGTACCGCCAAGCGCCGGCGCCGCGCTCCATAACATTACATTGTAGCCCCGCTAGCGCCCGCATGCAGAATCACAACGGGAGAGAATAGTCGCGTTTCATCACGCGTGCTCAATGCCATGACGCGCACTGACGTAATTCCTTTCCTCCCGTGTCGTCCATCCCTGTGTGTCTTCCAGCGCGCTCGTCGGGACGAGAGAAGAGAGAAAGGGCTCAAAGTGTGCCACAAATCTCTACAACTCCGCTCATTCTTGACGGATTAAAGAAATTTTTGCGACAGTCGATGTGTAAGGGAATCTACTCCGATACTAAGTTCATTCGATGATTTCTTCGAAAAGTGGTTCAGGACACGTTAAAGCGAAAACCTTAGATGCCTCATCAAATGCGAGAAGTGACGGTCGGTGGCGGCGTCAAGACGAACGATGGAAAAAAAATTGTCATAATGTGATTTCGTCACCCTATGGCGGGATCATGACGTCACATGATGACGTCAACACATGACATATTAGATTCCAGAGGCGCTACAAAACCACGTGAGGTGCAGAAAGGCTTGCAATGACTCCAATCCCGGAGGCAGTGCAAAACCACGTTAGGTGCAGAAAGCTTTCGTGTTTGTGTTTGTGTGTGTGTGTGGGGGGGGGGGGGGCTACGCCCCTGATCTGTACCGTTGTTACCGGTATTAAATAAACTTCAATATGTAAAATTGACTAAATGCTTTATCCACATGCTAACATCCCTATCCATGTTCACGTGTGAAGGGATAGCTGCATACAGCGTCTCCCATAGCACAGCACATAGTACTTTAAATCGTTTCCGTTTATTCTAAACACAGAGAGAGAGAGAAAGGAAAGACAGGGAGGTTAACCAGAAGCAGTCTCCGGTTTGCTACTCTGTACGTGGGAAGGGGAAAGGGGATGTAAAAGAATGAAAAAAATTGGGGGACCCTTAAGCATCGCCTTTAAGAGTGTTGAACGCGATCTCGAAATCCGGCCCCTAGTGCGCACTTCAACCACTAAGCGCATACTTATTAATGTGTACTGTTACACACACACGCACACAGACACACACGCGCGCGTGCACGATGTATCTATAGTAATGGTACAGATTTTCGATCTAAAACACTTCCCTGTGCAAGAGTCGAGACATATCTCTCACAATGCCTCACAGATGGCAGCACATTATCTAACGTTTGCTGTTTGCTCGATCAACGCCTCCTCTAGAAAGCAGGCGTTGGCTTGGTATGTTTCCCGCTAGATGGACATAGTTGTCCATTTTTTAGAACTGTCCCCTTGGGCCCCGACCTAGCATCCCCCCATGTCCTGGCTCCCTTTCCCCCTTCCCTACTACTCAATAAAGTTGTTTCCTCCTCCTCCTTTGAAAGTTCGTGCGTGTTTTTAGCGGTGATGGCTGCACTATCCCGGCTTTTTTTGAAGCAGGCGTCGCGCAAAAAACGTAGTTTGATGGCCCCGCCAATGCGCCTACAAATCTCCGAATGGGCTCATTTTCGTCGTGACACCTTCCGAACAAAATGCGTTAAGGAGATTCCTTCCACTACATGGCATTTATGTAGTGTTTTTTTTTTCCGAAGCAGTTGCAAGTAACATCATAGCTTTGTGGCATAATAAGGTCGTAAGGTACACCATCTTCATTTTCAACGGAGACAAACCGGATTCCATGTGAAATTATGCTCCTGGGCCTACATAGTATATGGCAAACCCGAACGGCCTTTCACAATGCCGATGTGGAAGTCAGACCTGTTCGCGATTACTTTCGCGAATGTGTGTCTCGTTTTGTCGAAATGCAGAAAGTGCAGATGGATGTACCGGAGTGGGTTCCCAGAGTGGAGTCGTTGTTACACATGCCAAAGTTTTAACATGTAGTCAGCTAACAGCTGATGGTGTATCATTGTACTGTTCCCTGGTTTACGATTAGTGTGTGAAAATACTTGTGTGAGGCAATAAAGAAAAAAAAAAACATCATGGCTTTGTGGTAAGACATCTGCTTGCCACGCAAACGGCCCGGTTCGATCCTCAATGAGACCGAAGATTTTTATTGTTTATTTTATTTGCATCTTTATCGATTTTTCGGTCACGGACGATTTTTCGCTCACAAGCGTCGGTAGCGACACCGTCGCCGACACCGGAATTTCTGCGACACGAGCTCTCTAACGCTATCGCTTTAAAAGAAGAAGTAGAGGTGTGACGACAGCACGCGACAAGATACAACAACAAAAAACAAAACAGTCGTGACCGCAGTCCAAGCAACATTTTCTTCCAACAGTCACAGTTTGACATTGAGTCCGGTTGCTTTAAGAAACCGCAACAACGCTCTGAGAGCGGCTCGTGCTGAAGACCGGGTAGGCCAGGGCCCTAGGATTTCGTTCTCTGTGAGAGGGCGGTTGTCCAGCTGGCCTAATGCGGTTGAGAGGGTCGCTCTTTTGGAGTTGAAGCGGGTGCACTCACAGAGAAGGTGCGCGACTGTTTCGCTGCACCCGCAGACTTCACATGACGGGCTCTCAGCCATTCCAATAATAAAAGAATATGCATTTGAGAAGGCCACTCCCAGCCATAGACGGATCAGCAAGGTAGAGTCACGTCGTGCCTGGTACTCGAAATCGTTCGAATTTTTTATTGCGGCACCAATTACGGGACATTGCCGAGTGCATTTTTGCCGTCAGCGTCGCCGTGGGGTTCCGTATATAAAATCCAAGTTGCCATAACATCGCCGCGCGCGTCTTATGTTGAATGTGCGAGGGAAAGCGTTCGATGGCAACCGACAACCTGCCGTCCTCGCTGCGTCAACTGCAGAGGGAGACATGCCGCCGACAATCCCACCTGTCCTCGCTGGCAGCAGGAGAGGAGAGTGGCCACACTCATGCCGTCTCTCCAACACCGCTCGCGAGAAGGGCGGTCAAAGCCGCGCAGTACGCGAGGAGTCCCGTGAGGTGCGCTCCTATGCTGCTGCAGTGAAGACCAACCTTCCCGAGAGCAACACCGCGGATCCCGGCCTGCAGCCCCCTTCTCCTGCGCCGCGCCAATCTCCCCTGCCACTGGCGAGCTCCCCGAGGTCGAGCCCGCCTGCCGCCCCACCCGCTGCGCCCACAGAGGACGCGCGGGAAGCCCTGATCACCAGCCTTCTTGCTGCACTTCAGGCGGTAGGAAACTACCCACCTGAAGACCACCCAATGCGGGCCGTCTGCCTCCAAGCAGTCGGGTGTGCAGCCCGGTGGCCCCAAGAAGGATTGAGTGCCTTGCAGCAGGGGCAGACCTCCAGCCCCCCCCCCCCCCCCCCTCCCGATACGCCCCCCTGGTAGCGTCGGACTGCAGCTTCACCGCAATGCTTGCGTGTCGTGCGCATGTGTGTGACACTGACTCTACCGCTTTCTTTTTTTCCATTTCTTTTGTTTTTTCCCACATCCCCCCCTATAGGACTGCGCCGTGCTCCCTATTCGGCTACAGAGATTAGTGCATGCCTTTTCCTTTCTCCTGAATCACTAATAATAATTGTTCCTTCACCTCCCAACCTCCGGGCTCTTCACAGCCTCACCGTCTAACGTTGAGCGCCCGCAACTTGCTGAACAATCTTCACCATCGGCCTCTCCCATCATTGGACGAGACCATGGCTGTTTTCTCCTTTACTTCTGCTATCCTCCTTATTTCCTTCCCCTTCCCCTGACGCTGCGCCGTGCTCCCTGCTGGGCTACATAATTAAGCGTCATTTCCACAATAAACCACTACTACTGGTTCCAGCGGAGAGGAAACGCTCCGGCCGTCTCCGTCGCGCTAGTTGCGTACGACCAGCCGGGCGCGGTCGTATGTGCGCTATCTTGACATGGACTAGCAGACGGCTCATACCTTTGTACGTGCTGTGTCCTCACCGATCAGTTTGCGTGGAAGCGACAGACAGCACGAAGGACGCTTCACTCGATGCAGATTGCAGTGGTCGATCGTGTTTCTTTATAACTGCTCGCCTTACTTCGTATAACATTACAATTTGTTGTTTCACACGAGGGCGAAACTGTGACTTTTTTTTTTCTTAATAGAATCGCTGGTCAACTCTTCACTGCAATATCTTATACGAGATCGGCTGCGCCTTTAGTTAGCATGGGCGATTAGTATGCGTTAAACACCGAGCCTTTCACCGAATAGACACCGCAACTTAATTTTAGTTTCCCTTAGTCCATATGCGTGCCTGGAAACATGTGCAGAGTCGTTCGCATCGAAGAACACCATTACAATTCAAGACCTTATAGAAGATGATGTTTAATACATGATTCGGAAAATTATTATTGGAGTTTATCGACACCGAGATTACACTACATATAACCCACATTTCCTTCGTGAAGTAGATGTGGTCTAGAGTTACTGTATATGCTACCTAAAGGTAGCATATACAGTAACTCTAATGTGGTCGACCCTGTACACCGTGTGTAAACATATTTTTCGTCACTGATGACAATGGGCCATAAAAAAATAGTGATCAGTTATTACCCATGCAAGTAGATTTTTGCAATAACTGTGACGAGAGGGCCGCAAGAAGTGTTGGTTCCTCTCGCGTTTACGCTCGTTTATTTTTCGCCCGACGTGACAGAAAGATGTATACGGCTTTTCTGTGCAGTTCCCGGAAATCGCTGCCGAATCATGCACCGAGAACTTGATCACGATTCTTTTCTTCGCCTTCGCGGTATAGCGACTGGAACGTACGATAGCGCCCGCGAAAGGCGCAGAGAAAACGCGCTGGTGGTAAAGAAAATGCCGACGACGACTCGGGGAAGGGAATTACCTGTGGCGATAAGCGTACACTATAGCTGCACATCAGGAGGAAGAAAAGTACAAGTGTAAAAAGGTAAATGACAAGCAGGGGCTTAGCCGAAATTTTTTCTTAAGGGGGGTTCAGCCACACTTTATGCAAGTTCGTGCGTAGGTTTGTATGTGCGCGTCTGTATACATATATGTCCATGCAAAATTGAAAAATTGGGGCGGGGTGGGGGGGGGGGGGGGGGGGGCTGTGTGAAACCTACGCCACTGATGGCAGAGTTGGTGCCATCAGCGAAACGATACGAAGCGCTGCAGCAAATCCCCTTGGGATCATTTCTACTATACATTGGCTTCAATCCCTTCCTGAACTTAGGTCACTGTCACGAAAGGTCGGACGCCTGCGGAAATGTACGGCGTGGTTGATTTGCACTCTTGTTACACTCGTAAAAATGTGCACCCATAAGGGTGTTTCGCTGTCCACGCCTTACCTCTACGGCTACAAAAAAGCACCCACGTGCCATGTAGGGGGCTGGGCCCCCACGTTCACACACTGGCAATAAATGTTTCTACCACCACCACCACCTCTGTTGCGCACGATATACAGGTGTAAGTACAAGCACAGGCGTGCGCTTCGCAATGGGTGCAAAAATGACAATAAAGCGATGACCTGCACCTCACCTGCGCCTTTGGTGCCCGAATATCCGAGGCTAAAGGTTAAAAGTAAAAATGCAACGTAACGCATCGTCGGCCGCCATTATCGTGAGATGTGTCATTGTACATTACGTCGTTCAAAAAAAAAAATCCTGTAGAAATCCTGAGCGTCAGCGTGCACTAAATATCTCGCGGAAGGATTTCGTAGCGACAGCGACAAAACTTTATTGCACTACATAACTTATTTTCCATGTAATGAAAAGTTGGCAAACAAGATATCGTATTTGTTCCCGCCTGCACATCCACCTTACCCCGTTTCTGCAAGGTCAGCTCCAAACGTTCCAATGGCATGCCAGAGCGGGCCATCCCATACACGGAAAAGCGAGGTGGTCTACCTCCAACCCCACTTCTGAGCAACCCCCTTTATTTGGCGGGTGAGTTGGGAGAATCCAATATCCGCGAGTTTTCGTTACACATATAAAACTTTCTTCCTTCGTACGAGTTGATCAGCGGTCTCTCTTCAATAATGAATTAACTTTTCTTATCTCTACAGGACAAAAGAACAGCAAGAGTTGGGAAAAAGTTCTCAAACTTTCCGGTGTGTCTCGACATACCGCTTAGATCAGCGCATGTGTACACTGGTCTATAGCAAGCGGGTGGCTTTATTGCAACGGAAACTCCCCATCTTCAAAGCTGCCAATTCACATGTAGCATAGACGTGCGTCCTTTGCTTCACAAAAATGTACTTGACAGTAAACATAACTGTATGCTTTACACAACGGGGCCCAGTGGTGCTCTGAATTCAAGCAAGAGTCCAAAAGAGTGTTTCAAGCTGCGACACCTCTCAAAACAAGCAAAACCGCCACGGGTGCCCAACATGAAGAAAATTCAGACAGGATGTTGTACATGTAGGGTGTTTCGAAGGCCCACTTGAATGTCGAAAACAAGGTGAGCGTCGCTGCTTCGACCGCTGTATTACAGATGCTTTACGTAACACCGGAAGGCGGGATATGCTAAGCCGGTAGCACTATAACCAAAACAACTTTTGAAAGGTGCACGGGTACAAAACTAACCAACAGGCAGGCGCGCGATTGAATCGCGGCATGCGATGGGGCGTAAGTTTGATTGCTTCATTTGGAAAATGTTGAACTGTTAGCGTCCGCGGACCTGCTTCGAAATAACGAATGCGGAAAAAATGCGCCGCACGGGAAGTCGCCGCGGTAACACACTGCGCGTCCGCGTTCGAAAACGGTGGCGACCACAAACCACCACGCGAGTTTTCACACGCACGACCGCGTTTTCGTAAAAGATGTGTCACCCTTCTAAAGACATTGCAAAAGTTTCTCTCGGCACCAAACGCGCACTTCTGTAGTCCGCGGCCGCCGAATGGCAGCTAGCGTTAGGCCTAGGTGCGCGTTGCAACTTGGCATGCCACCGCACAAGTGCCCTGCAACCGGAGATCGGGAGTAGAAATTCACTCGCGAGCTAAAACCGAGCATCAGCGTGAAACATTTCGGTTCGCGATCGGGGCAGCCGCGGCAACATCCTGAAAAGTCTCAGCTTGAGTCGCCTGTGGTGAAAAGGCGAAAGTCAATCGCGTCATTGTACTTGCGGGGGAATCGAGGTACGCGGATATCTGCTCTACGACGAAGCAACGACGAAGCGCGCATTCAAGCGGCTGAAGGGGGAAGGCTTCCGTCGGCCCGCGCAAACGCTCCCCCTCCTCACACCCCATGCAGCCGGGCCTTCCCCACAGAACCTTTTTTTTCTCCCCCGCTCCCTGTTGCTCCGCTACCTCCTCCTTGTAACAGGCTCTCCCCCGCAATCTCCGCTCTCACCGTGATCTATGACGTCCGGCGCGCATTATAACCGCCATCTCGGGGCTCTCACAATAAGCGGTATGCTTACATAGAGTTCTATGGGAGATAAACGGGAGTCAGAAAAACCGCATTAAGCGGTACTTCTGTAAGGGTTACGTTATAAGTGTTGAGCGTATTGTCGGGGGACGGTACTGCTACTCTGGACAGTGTGCACCAACAAGCAGGCACCTTTTGAATCAGAGCTTTCGTTGTCATTAAGCGTTGCCTGTCTCTCACAATACAAAACCATAATTTAGACTAGCTCGGGGCACTACACCAAGCACAGCCTGCAATTATGAGTCGGAAAGTCTAGACGAATGCGTGGGCAAGTGTCCCCATGTGGCAGGAAACAGAGGTGATGCACTGTGCCCTGCAATTATCAAAAGAACTTATAGAGAAGAAATTTATCGCACGTTTACTGTAACTTTACGCTTATTTTGCAACCACTTTAAAGCATTCAAAATGTAACATACGTATTGGAATTTACAAATAATAAATGGAACTAGCAGTTTGCCCTCTTGGTCACTTCGCACATATAATTGCACCCAGGACAACATAACAGGGTCACAACACTGCACTGAAAGAAGCAAGAGCGTGCTAGGCCCACACCCTTTGCTGCACAAGACCCCAAGCACAGTGCGGTGTAGTACAGTATGAACAGTCCACATTTTTATTTCTCCTCCACACCCGTGCGGCAGTATCACTTCTTGGCGGCTGCAGCCTCTTCTTTCTGGAGGGAAAGCAGCATCTCTGCCTTCTTCTGCTGTATCCTCTCGGCACGGCGGTTGCGGGCTTCGCGCACCTTTTGCCTCCTGGCCTCGGCTGGTCGCTACAATGACAGGCATGCACGTTAAAACAAAAATTCCAGACAAAACAAAAACTGCAGCACACAAGAGAGAGGCACCATTCACAGCGATCCTCAAAGCCATAAGAAAACAAAAGGCAAGAGACTAGACATAGCGCCACATCCTGAGACAGCATTAGCAACGGTGTCACTTTCGAGAGATTTCACGAACCTACAATCAGGTACCACTTTAGAAGGCAGAGCATCGCGCTCCTCAAAGGTGGATGTACACAAGCCTGCACCAAGGGGTGCAACACACTACTGACTGAGCCACAGGTGACACCCCATAGAGAGCATGACCGGAGAACACGAGCTGGACAATTTATTTTGTTGTGGATGCAGTTGGCCGGCCCGCACTGACAGTCTATGGTTTGATACTGTGCCAAGATGACTGGCCAGGAGTGTTGCTGCTTAATGAAACTAATGCACACGACACCAATACCGTGAAATCTCCGTGATCGTGTGTCACAAAAAGCAATAGTCTGGAATATGGCCCAAGTGAGAAAGGTCAGATACTGTATTAACACTGTCAATAGATATTGAAGCGGACGAAGGGCATGAGAATCTTAAATTTCTTTTTTTGACTTCTTGTGGAGGGAACTGAGCGTAGCAATGTAGTGGGTATCCACTTCGTTGTCACAAGAAATGCTTGCTTGAAACTTCCACGCACATGCTATGCATGCACCATTCATTGGTAGCAGGTGCAGGCAGACTTGTGCACAGATGCTTCTGGGCTGAGTGCTAGGACAATAGGCATGCTCTGGAAAAAAGATGTCGTTGAGCCATCTTAGCCAGCCATTTTAATTGGATCACTTTGATTGTACACTAGTGGCGAATTGGGCTTGTGTCAATACGTTCAATACTGGAAACACACACTCATAATTACAAAAAAGAAACAAGCCCTATCAAAGGAGTCAAACGAGCCACTGAAATCGTGCACCCTGCACCAGAAAGAAGAACGCAGAGAAGCCCCATGTCACACAGTCGTGCACATGATGACACCAGCGATTGTGCAGATGCTCAACGCTCGTACTGCAACTTTCCACATGGCCGCAAGTTCTCCTGTACGCCCATTATTAGATACGGTTAAAGAAAAAGTGAAGGGAAAGTGTTCAGTTTGTGCCTGCCAACAGAACATGTACTATCATAATGCTCAGTAGTGAGCTTCTGTAATGTGTATGCATGGGGAGCAGTAGTCACTTCTGAGAGAGGCAAACATTTGGGGTGTCACTGCCTTCGCCACACATGCAGTGTTTGGGTGCAATCACTGCACGGGATGACAAAGCTCGAGGGTGCAATCAATGCACCAGCAAATGCAGCAAACCTGCTTCTCGTCAGACACCTGCACCGAAACGGGGCAGGCAGTGCGCTCAAGAGGCAAACGAGAGCAACTACTGTAGCCACGACAAAGGAGAGGAAGACTCACTTGAGCTGCTTGACCTGGCCTTCTAGCCTTCTTCTTGTGGATGTACTCCATGAGGACACGCTTGTTCTTGAACACGTTGCCCTTGGCCTTCAAGTACAGGATGGTACCTACGCAAGGTGAGATTGAAATACAGTCGAACCTCGATATCGAACGGCACGGCGATCGCGAAATAGTTCGATATATCCAGAATTCGATATAAAAAATCACGTAAAAAATGCGTCAAGAACTTGTGGAAAACAACCAACGAACCAATCGTGGTGCAGTAAATACTCACTTGAAGATTCAAACAAAGTATTTATTGTGTTGGCTTAAAATACTGAAAAAGAGTAGCCTGCTTTTTGTTGGCAATGGCGTGTTTGACGACTGCGTCCTCAACATAGTCCAGGCGATCCACAAGTGAAAGGCCGGTGCTTCAATCGCGCTGCAGTGGCGGCACGCAAGGGCCAAAGCGGCTACGACCTCAGCTGATGTCGGGAGCGGGGCACCATCAGCGCTTGCGGGATCCACCTCGGCAGAGTCTTCATTCGGCTGCTCAGCGGTAGCTTCGGCGACGATCTCTACATCCGTTAGCTCCGCCGTTGTACCAGTGCTGTCGTCACCTCCAACGAAGTCTTCGATGCACAGCTTTGCGGCTCCGCACCTACAAAGCTCTCCAGCTTGCTCCACGTTTCGGCGAGCTCGCTTTCTTCATCTGCGCATGCCAACCCAGCTTCCTCGGATTCTTCCACTGATGCTTCGTCAGTGCGTCCACCGAAGCCCGCATGCCGAAAGCAGTTGGCTATCGTCGACTGCTTGACGTTTTCCACGACGCCTTGAGCATTTGGATGGCGCCCAAAAGATCGATCTTCAGATCTTGGCCCATCCGGAGTCTTACAAGCAAAAGTCGATCAGCCGACGCTTGTAGATAGACTTAAATGTGCGGATAATGCCCTGGTCCAACGGTTGGAGCTTCGAAGTGGTGTTGGGCGGCAGAAATACCACTTCGATGTTGCTCAGCTGGGCATAGTGTGGTGTGCCGTGCAGTTATCGACGATAAGGCATACCTTCCGTCCTGACGCACCAGGTCCGAATCCCACGCCTTCAGCCACTTGAGGAAAATATCCCTCGTCATCCACGACTTCTTATTCCAGGCATAAGTCACCGGAATATTGAGGCAGTTCCGCATGCCTCGGGGTTTTAAATTTGCCAATTACAAGTGGCCGCAGCTTCGTGCTCCCATCCATATTGGCAGCCAATAGGACCGTCACACGGGCCTTGCCTTGCTTGCCCCCGTGGCACTTGTCCCCGCGAGTGTCCAGCGTTTGCCGCGGAAGCATTTGCCAGAACAGGCCGTCTCGTCAGCATTAAAGATTTGGCTCGGCTCATACTTGGCGAGAACTTTGGGCCACTCATGATCAAGCCACTTCTGAATCATCATTGGCGTCCTCACTCTCTCCCGACACAGTCTTCCCGACAATGTTGAAACGAGTCTAAAACGTTGTAGCCAACCGCTACTCGCACTGAAATTCTCGACGCCGAGAATGAATGCAAAGTTCTTTGCCTTCTGTTGCAACATCGGCCCCGATACAGGAATATTTCGGGCCTTGCGTCCATGAACACTTGTGGAGAGACTTCTCAACATCTTCAAAAGCAGCTTTGCGTACACGCCGCGCGCCCGAGTGCTGACTCTTCTCGGCCTTGGCCTTTATGTCGGCTTTGTTTTGAGCAGAGTACTCAATGGCTCTTGGTATGCCTAACCGTCCGCGACGCTCGACTTCTTCTCACCATTCTCAACGCGCTGGATTGCTTCCAGTTTTGCTGCAAAAGTCAGGGTCGTCCGTTTCTTCGCGTCTGCAGCCATCGCTACACACACCACAACGCGCGGCAGGCCTAACACACGAGCACAACAACGACCGATGCGACGGTGCGGATGCCTGGCGATACTATCAAGGAGGAGCTGGTGCAACAAGTGCAGTGCGTCATTGCTGCAAGGCTGCGGCGTGCGTATGCGCTACGTTCAAGTGGCGCACTCGGCGCCATCTATGTGTGCAGCAGTCGTAAACGCCCACCGCGCTACCGCTATTTTCGAGAGTTGCGGGAAAGCTCGCCGCCTGTCAACGGAGCGCGGCGGGAAAGCTCGCCGCCTGTCAACGGAGCGCGGGCGGTTTGGGGTGGACGAGTTCGATATATCCATTATACGTCAAACTTCGTTCGAAATAAAAAATTAAAAATGCATGCGATTCCCACGTGATATAGGAACCGTTCGATATAGGCAGATAATTCGATATGTCCTGTTCGATCTATCGAGGTTGTGACTGTTACCACACTGGAGCACTCGGATCCTGTGAAAACAAGAGCTGGAAGGGCACTACTGGCACTTCTGAACAGTTTTGCACCAGTTATGGCTTCATAAACCTGACAGAACTCCATGTACAGCACACCTCCACAAGACCTGTTTTGCTACACCTCCAGAGCAGCAAAGTTTTCAACCATATTAACTTGTCTTGCACATGGGAACAAACTGGGTTGAATGATTATCGCGAGTGATCAGTTCCTTGAAAATTATATTTTGGCAACTGTTCTAAGTGACACAACTAATCAAAACTTAGGG